>NC_057808.1:90076192-90089644 GCF_018294505.1 Triticum aestivum
CCACATTGCCGCCACCGATGGCCGCGCCGGCTCTCTCGCCCCCAGCGCTCGCTCCCGCGCCGGCACTGTCGACGTCTCCTCCGGCCCTCGCGCCGGCGCCCGTCGTCCTCGCCGCCCCGGCTCCCGCGCCGAGCAAGAAGCCCAAGACAAAGAAGCACGTGTCCCCCGCCGCGTCCCCCCTCTCCGCCGCTTCGTCGCCGACCACCGGCCGCGGCCTCGCCCCCGGTCCCGGCCCGTCCGCCGCCGACATGTCGGTACGTATCCCTACACCCATTTACTACCGCACTGCTACACGCTCCACGTACACGCGGTAGACGGATCCGTGCCGGCGGATTCCAAACCGGGCGCGCTAAACCGGATTTGATGGCCTCCGCCTCGCGCCCGCCTACTAGGGCCCGCGTGTCGGCGAGTGGACGTACGGTCAACAAGACCACACGGACCCTCCCCGCACGCACGCGAGATGGTTTGCACCCACTCGATGCCTACTGGGCCCAGCGCGATTAATGCCCTCTGGGTACGGCCCCGTTCGGTGCGCGCAAAAATGATGCCTGGGTGCCAGGGCGTCGTGCCGACCCAAGTCTCCTGCTTCTGGACACGTGGAGCCATCCAAGTGGTGTCCATTTTCATTACGCCAATATTTTTTAGCTTGGTCATCACTGTCTGACTGCGTCCTGGGCCCTACTTGCAGAGCGACGCGGCGCGAGACCACCACAAGGCTACGGGAGGAGCGGCGCTGCTGATGCTGGTTCTTGTTTCGCTGACGCTGGGCCCGGCGTTTGCCTGAGCAACCTTAGGATGGAGGGTGGGGTCACTTGTCAGGCTGTCCACCGTCCGCTGTTACTACCGCTGCCACTGTTATTACCACTGTTACCGTCGGCGCCACTGTTCCAACTACTAGGCTACTCCACTAATTTTTGCTTGGACCCTGTGAACTGCATCTGATCCGCTGCACACCGTTGCTACTTCCTTCCCACGATTATTATTATCTTGTTACCATGCTCTCTAAATCGTCACTAGGTTGATACTGTTGCTTTGCAATGGATACTTTTGATGTGTGTTATATAGTTGTGCGCATGATTATGAGTCAATCTTGAAGCCTGGTTGTTTTCTATCGTTGTGTAATCTTGTGGCTGAGCGTTGTGGGTTTGGACTGGTTTATGGATCCACATTTCACCATATGCCCGAGCCGTCGTTCTTGAATTTACAGATGGTTTCGTCGGTGCTGTTTCATTCTGATCACAGTTTTACTTGTTCTATATGTAAAGAGCGGCTTCAGATCTTGTACACGCGTTACCCTGCAAGGTGCTAAATCCAAAACCAAATGTGATCACACATTACACTGGGCAATTGTTGTAGTGTGTTGCCTGCTGGGTCCTCCAAAACTGTTGATACTTTGTTAGGATCTGCTTGGGATGTTTGGAAAGATTTTGTAGATGGAAAAGTAGACCTGCTGGGAGTATTATCTAAAACAATGCCCGCTATGAAGCCACATTACAATTGTTCATGGCTGTGCCCTGCTAGACTCAGCAATTTCACCCTATTGCAAATTTGCAATCTCAAATTTGAGAAATCCACACACAGGCCGCAATATGAAACAACCATTGGGACATGGGATATTGGGATTTCACAGAAAAGACTACAATATCAGCAGCACTCTACTCGACTAGAAAAAGAAAAAGAATAACACTCTACTCAAGCAAAGCCATGATGCAACAAGGAGAAGACACCAATGCCAGCTAACGAAAAGAAGCAAAAGCTGGGGAAGGCTCTTCTTTTGCGGCAGCTGACAAACAGTAGGCTGCCCATACGGCAATGCTACACTAGTGCTCACACAAATCTAAGCAATCTTGCATTATTTTTTCGCCTGGAATCCTGGACCCACGTATCACAGTGACGAACAAAGCTTCATGATCAAACAGTTCCTAGCTTGCGATGCATGCAAAGGATCCTGAGAACAATCTTTAGATTTCCCCCTCCTTTTCTCTTTTTCTGGGGAATCTAATCTTGCATAACCGATACACAAAGCGTCTCCAACTGCAATGGAATTCTTGTGTAGAGACATCAGCTTACCTAGAGTGGGTTTGATTATATACTCACAGTATATGTACAAAAAGATGTGCTTGGCTCGGTCTAGGTGACTTCAAATTCCATCTGGTTTGTTCCTTTTCCTTTCACTACCATCTATTATCCCTTCTTAAGACACAACACTAGCTCACATCACCGTCGGTTCCACGGTTTGGCCTGATGGCGAGAAGATGTCCACCGGTGCATTGGTGAACCTGAAACTGTCCAGGTTACCGAATTTCGCTTGCGCATCGTGTTTGTGACTATCAAGGTAGAGCACCACAACCGTGATATCGTCGTGGAAATGCCGCTTGATCCCTCTTTCGATGTGTTGCATGTCGGCGTACCTCATCTCTCTTTTCCTCGCGGCTTCAGAGATCGCCGCTCTCACTAGTCGCCTCGCTATTCCCTGAGCACATGCATTTTCCATGCAACAACACATCATATTCTGCATAAAATGGAACAGCGTATAGGTGTTCCCCGTGACGAGGTTAAATGAGCTTGGCTTACCGCTCTCGGGTTCTTAAAGACGATCTCCACCGCCGCTTTGTCAGTCAACTGCTCCCACAGACCGTCCGATGCAAATATTACAAAGAGGTCTTGCTGCCCTATCTGGCGTACTTTGATCGATGGCACAGCTGTTATGACGGCCCGCTTCAACGGTACAGGACACACATATTGCTGGAATATAGGGTCTCTGGCAAATTCAGGTTTCTTCAGGTAGGCATCCCCAAATGATCTGGAAATCTGAAAGCATCAAAGAAATAATAATGTCGAGTGTGGCTCATGACTGTCACTGTGAAAGCAGGTTTGTCGTCTTGAACTGCTTTTATAGTTTTAAGGAACATTACAAAGCATAGTGATGATAACTAATGCAGGCAACCGGTGGCATCTTTTCTTAGATCATGTAGTATTCGCCCAGATGAGATCGACTAACTGTAGGCTTTAGAAAAATACAAAAAGGAGACAATGGCTTTAGCATATGGGTTTGCCACACTGCGCAAGCAATTTAAGTTGCTGACTTTTTGGAACATAAGAATATATTCCTATGTTGGTATTAGATCGAGGAGTGCTTTGCAAAAGAGCATTGGAATCTATGTTATGACATCGAGAACAGATGTGTCCACGTATACTGAACATGAAACCAAGGCAACGTCCAAATAGAATTAGACTGTTGCCTTTATCTGAGTAAATAATTTAGGGCATCATGACATAGAGCTAGTAGATGGGATATCAGTATGTAACTTTGCTAGAACCTTTGATTGCTTATCAATTTCAGGATGGAGTTTAATGTTTTCATCAAGTGAGATTCACGAAGAGTAGTAAAATCCTCCCAAAATCTAAACTGAATGAGGCATGCACTCATGGACTCGGCGTTCTAGATTTTCTAGAATAACATCAGACTTCACTTGCATTATCTGCAAACACTTTTGAATTACAAGAAACTAGGACCAGGTCACCTATGCTGAGATCAGATGTAATTTTGTTTTGCAGTACGCTATTTATGTCTTGCGGGCATGCTATGATTGTTCCTGACATGTTAATTAACTACTAACAAATTTTGGAGACCACCTTGCGTACTAGATTTTCTAGTAGCAGCCAACTGTCACATAATGTTTGTAAAACATGATTGCAAATAGAATGCCATGCACGGATGCACCTGAAAAGGATCCAAACTAACATGATTTGCTGATTGGTACCTGAATGATGCCCTTAATCCGCCAAACACCCCTGCTGTAGACGACTATTTGCGAATCATCAGGATGCTGCTGAATGACCTCCTTTCTTACCGCCTCGTCGGCAACATTGTGATCATTAGACAGCCTCTCGGCCACTACTCCCCGGCCATTGGGTCCTCTATGACCAAGGACAGCTCTGGAGTCACCTAAATTGGCGACATACAGTTTATTATTGGCAATTGCTCCAACAAGGCAGCATGAGCCGACTGAGGCGATCTTTGGCTGTTTGAGCCATGTCCCCTTGACTAGGTGCAAGAACTCCTCTTCTGTAGCATGGAATGCCTTCTTGATAGCGTCTATGGACATGCCTCCTTGCTCTGATGCAAATTCTGTCATGGTTCAGACCACAAGACTGCTTAGCTATATGAATGTGTAAACTCGGTTTAGCTAGAGAACATATTCAGAAAAAAGTGTGTAAATTAACCACATAACAGTGTGATCAGATAGAGCTAACATCATCCATCATTACGCCATTTGGGGCAATCAAAGTGAAACAAAAGAAAACAAAATCTACATGAGGACGTGGCTAACAAAGCATGCAAAATGAAGTATCACAACAGAATTATAGAAACAAACCACCATGACATTTGGTTCAAACTCACACTACTACTTTGAGAAACATGTGTAGAAACAAGTACATCAAGAATTTAGTCATGTAGTCCATTTCAGCAAATTACTTACAGGAAGTCTAAGCTAAATCTAAAAAGAAAAGCGCTCGTAAATGGAGTTTATATTATACAGCGGCGCACTCACTGTGGAGGTTCGGGAAGAGGCGGGAGGAGAGGAAGCGCGAGGCCTCGGGCCCGCCGTGGCCGTCGTACACCCCGACGACGGTGGACGCCGGCGAGGTCACCACCTGGCCCTGGTCTTCCAGCCTCTCGTTGGCCTGCGCCACGGCGAAAGAGTACTCCCCGGACGCGTGCGGCTTCAGCTCCGCGTGCCACAGCAACCCGTCCCCTCCCCCGCCGGCCCCGCTACCGCAACCGCAGCCGCCGCGCCCCAGGCACCGCTCCGCCGGCCGCGCCAGCCACCGCAGCATCGCGGGCCTCTCCCCGCCCTCCTCCTCCCTTCCTTCCCCGGGCTTCCTCGGCAATATAGTCGCAGCCTCCCAAAATTCTCGCCAAGATCGCAGCTTCCTCCTCCGCCGCCACCAAAATTCGATGAAATTTCTCCGCACGGCCGAAGCTTTCACCTCGGCGCCATCCAAAACCGCGCGAAATCGCTCGCTTCTTCCCACCAGACAACAACCCAAAACGACGGATCAGTCCAATCCTTTGCCACCCTGTTTTTCCTCGCTATTGTTAGTGGGGCGCTCCAAAGCGAAGCTTTTCCATCGGTGCTTCTCCTGGCGCGGCAGCTGGCAGTCGGGAGGAATTCCATTAAAAGACAGAGGCGACGGCCTACCGTCGGATTTGGCGCGCAGGGCACTTGGACGGCTACCCTTGCCCCCGGAGGACCGGACGCTGACTGGTCAAGTCCTCATCTGGTGGGCCCCGGCCTGGTGGTGACGGCCATGCGTCGACCAGCCAGGTCGTCAGTGGTCAAGTCAGCGAGACCTTAGCCAGGTCTAAATGCCCTCTAAATACGGGGTCGTGTTGTTTGGTGACCAACTCAAGAGACTTGATCTGTCCATGAATATGACACATTATTATGCGTGCTATCAGTATTTTCAAGCTTTGACCACCATTACGTGCACGGCATGCAAGAATCATAGACAACGGCTTTAGTATATTTATCTTGCGTTATATTTACTGTTTTACTTTTTTTCTACTCCCTCTGTTCCTAAATATAAGTCTTTTTAGAGGTTTCAAATGGACTACAACATATGGATGTATATAGACACATTTTAGAGTGTAGGTTCACTCATTTTGCTCCGTATGTAGTCCCTTGTTGAAATCTCTAAAAAGACTTATATTTGGGAACGGAGGGAGTATCATATTAGAAGTGAGAAATATAATTTTTATGAGGGAAATGAGAAATATACTATTCATTGTAGGGGCATCTTTGGTTCATATACTAATTTTACCATATTTTTTCACCACACATATCTAAGGTTAGGTGATCAAAATTGACGTCATAATATGAAGTGAGCACAAATGATTAGATTTCTTGTGGTCGAAGTATCCCATCAGGGTTCAAGTCCATGGACTTGGTATGGATGCTTGTATTTTTGTGAATTTATTTTATGAATTTCGATGATGTGTTTAGTGGGAAGAGACGTTTTCGTCGACTTCGAGATGTTTGTGCCAACTTCGTCAATCTCAATATTTGTGAGCTCTATGGTTCAATCACCATCCGAGTGGATATCCAGGAGTGTGCATCTGAATGCACCTGTGGTTCAGGAACCTTACCATGATGGTGTGGGGCCCTAGCTGGGCCCTAGATGTCAAGTCTATGGCCCTACTCTTAGTAGGTGACCCCATCATTAGCCCCCGAATCAGTTGAAGTTTCGAAGGACGAATCAGATAAACTCTTGGTTCGGGCCGAATGCTGCGGAGGCGCTCAGACCCTGCTGCCAACTGATAACCTATCGTGACCTGAACGAAGCCACAACGGATTCTGGACCAGGAGTTTCCCGACTAGTCGGGTTATGTTGACTGCTGGGAAAAACTTTGTGGCACTCGTATGTCTCTCGGAGAAGATAGACTAGTGGTCTGAATGCGGGCTGATCATCCGGAGAGTTGCCACTCGGCATCCTGGGGGAACACTAGCACATGTCATCTCCGAATCCAAGCTTACGAGATGCACGCCTTGGAGCCTAGAAGAAGGGCCAAGTTAATCCGTAGAGGAGCGTTGAGCTTGTCCCTTTGCGGTCCTGAAGTTTACTTCAGTTGGTTTTGATTACATGCCCGAGTGCACGGTGAACCATTGAGGGCGCTTGTCGGGCCGAAGAGTGATTCTTAGGAAAGGAATCGTGGGCAATCAATCAGATCGATCCCCGATGGAAATTCGCGATTTGAAAGTTTGTGTGCGCTCGGTGTCGAGGCAACGTTTCTGGCAGTGAGTACTAGGGGTATGAACAGGAGCTGAACCTAGCTACGGCGCAGGTGTGACACTCGGATTTACATGTTCGACCCCCTCTCCGAGAGGTAATAGCCCTACATCTCGAGCTCTGGAGCTTTATGTTCTCTGGGGGTGTCTGATTACAATAGGTTGCGAACCCTTGCCATGGTGCTGGAGGGGGCTTATATAGAGTGCGACCGCCCTCATTAAAGCTACATTACAAGGGGAGATAGGAGGGGGAGTAACTATAGGCGTTACTGGAAACTGCCGCTATAACTACACTTGAAGTCCAACGTTAAGCCTCTTGAACGTTGCAATTCCCACATTGCCTCCCCTCCTCCTGTGTCCGAGTGGTGTTGGGGAGGCCGACTGGCGGGAAGACGTCCGAATGGCTGGACTATATCCAAGTGGATACCCTGAAGTGCACATTCGAATGCGCCTATGGTCCTGAGACCTCCCAATGATGGTGTGGGGCCCTAGGTGGGGCCTAGATGTCAGGTCTGTAACCCAACCCTTAGTAGGTGACCCCACCATTAGGCCCGGAATCGGTCGAGGTTTCGTAGGATGAATGGGATGAACTCTTGATTCAGACCAAGTGCTTCGGGAGCACTCAGGATCCGTCGCCAAGTGATAACCTATCGTGACCTGAGCGAAACCACAACGGATTCCGGACTAAGAGTTTCCCGACTGATCGGGTCATGTTGACTATTGAGCAAAACTTGGTGGCATTTGTATGTCTCTCGGAAGAGATAGTCTAGAGGTCCAAATGCGGACATGCCATGAAACTCGAGTGACGATGCCAACGCGTGGGCTGATTCTCCGAAGAGATGCCACTCATTATCCCGGGGGAACACCAGCACAGGCCATCTCCGAGTCCATGTTTATGAGACTCGTGCCTTGGGGCCTAGAACAAGGGCCAAGTTAACCCATGGAGGGGCGTCAAGCTCATCCCATTGAAGTCCTGAAGATGACTTCAGTCGGTTTTGATTGTGTGTCTGAGTGCACGGTGACCCACTGAGGGTGCTCGGCGGACCGAGGAGTGTCTCTAGGAACGGAATCGAGGGTGATCAATCAGATTGATTCGCGGCCAAAATATCGCAGTTCAAAAACCCGCGCACATGCATGGAAGCGGTTACGCCACGTCTAGTGGGGAAAGTGGGGCACGTCGCCTTGATTTCTGCCTCAAAAATCCGCCACGTGCTCTCCTTCCTCTGCGCGGCAAATCGCATGGGTGCCGTTGGATCCGGAGATCGACGGACGCAGATCTCGCGAGGCGGATTTACCCGTGGTATAAAGAGACAAGGGCGCTAGGGTAAAGGGAGCAGATCCCCTTTTCACTCTGCACACTCCATTGCTCCTCGTCCCCTCCACCTTAACTCTGCGTGCCAATCCACTCTTAGAGAATGGGGAAGGACACGACAGCGAAGCTCGAGAAGGCGACGAAGGGTTCATCGTCGAGCGGCGGCCCGAGCCTAGGGGGAATGGGTCCCATCGTGCATCATGAAGAAACAATTGCGTGAGCTCACCTATGAGGGCTGATTCCAGAGGATAGTTGGAGGCGGCTGGAGGCGGATGAGATCGAGCATGCGCCCCACGCAGACGAGCACATCCTCCTTGTCACCCACATCGAGCGAGGTTTCTCTATGCCGCCCACCCCTTTTCCATGCCTTTTCTGGACTTCTTCAAGGCGCAACTTCACCATCTTCTGCCAAACACTGTAGTTTATTTGTCTGCGTTCGTCTCTCCTTGCAAAAACTTCATCGCCTACTACTCCCACTAGGGTCTGTTTAAGCACATATCCACTTGTCGGTCGATGACTGCGAAAAAGGACTCGCCAGATGGGGCGAAGACTCACATAACCCAGCAATGTGGCGGACTGGGAATACAACTCAGGGGGCAAAGTGCCTTCCCCAAGACGAGCTTCCCTGATTCCGTCAAGGGCTGGTAGGATAGTTGGTTCTATTGCAAGGATGCCCCGAGTGCGGGTACTTTGACTGGACTTCCTCCGTACTCAGGGGTGAGAGTTGCTGCCCACTGAAAGTGCGTTATATCGACTAGAGGGGGGTGAATAGGCGATTTTTACAAATTCGTCACTGAGGAATTTCAGGGTGAGGAAATTCCTGAGCAACGAACTACTTAGCAGCGGAATAAGTACTCAGATGCAAGCATAACAGAGTATTAGCACAGTCATCATGATGAGATGAAAACAAGCACAGAGTACAAGTAGCGTAAACACAGGATAAGCAGGCTGAAGACAAAGTGACTGAAGAATTTGAACTGGGGAAATTGAGAAAGTCTTCAGTCAAAGTCTTCAAACAGTAATGATCAAGTACAACAGTATATGAATGAGGAAATGGAAGGGTTGAGGAAATAGAACCGGTAGCTCGGTGAAGACAGTGATTTGGTAGACCAGTTCCAACTGCTGTGACAGTCGTACGTCTGGTTGGGGCGGCTAGGTATTTAAACCCGAAGACACACTGTCCTCGCCGTATTCTCCTTGAGCTAAGGTCACACATACCTCGCCCAGTCACTCGTGGTAAGTCTTCAGGTGACTTCCAAACCTTCACAGACTCGGTCACTCGGCGATCCACAACTTCCTCTTGGATGCTCTAGACCATGACACCTAACCGTCTGGAGGATGCACAGTCCTCAAAGGTAACAAGCGTCGGTTCCACACAGGAACAATTTCTTCAGTGATGCTCAATCACTTTGGGTTTGTAGGTGTTTGGGTTTGGGTTTCCCTCACTTGATGATTTTCGCTCAAAGTCCTCGGAGGATGGGATGCTCTCAATGACAAGTGTCAGTTTCTCTCGGAGCAGCCAACCAGCTAGTGGTTGCAGGGGGCGGCTATTTATAGCCTAGGGAGCAGCCCGACATGATAATACATAAATGCCCTTCAATGATATGACCGTTAGGTGGGTAGATATTTTGGGACAGCTGGCGCGTAGCACAACAACGGTCGTAAATTTGAGCTCTCAAATTCCTCAGGGCTATCATGCTCCTCACTTGTAGGCAATCCGCACTGGCGAATTCCTAACTCCTCAGTCAGAACAAATTCCTCAGAGACCAGAAGATCTTCATCTCTGTCACTGAAGAAATTGCCTGAACTATATGAGATTTCCAATGGCTTCACTCGAAAGGATTGGTAGGTGTAGGATTTTGAGATGTGCATCACTTGGAAACTTTTCCTTAGTTTTACCTCGACCCCCTTTAACAGTATGGTGTTTCCTACGACTCAAGAAAGACAAAACGAAACTACGAAAACAAAAGTTTTCACACTTCATATTCCTCGCATGAATATCAAGTCTTCAAGGTCACACCAATTTCTTCACTTTCAAAGTCTTCAGAAAGTCTTCAGTTGAAGACACTCATTTTTAGGGGTCGACTTTCTCTGTAAATATCAAACTCCTCATAGACTTATAGACCTGTGTACACTTCACAAACACATTAGTCCCTTAACCTATAAGTCTTCAATACACCAAAACCACTAAGGGTCACTAGATGCACTTACAATCTCCCCCTTTTTGGTGATTGATGACAATATATGTTAAGTTTTCAACGGGGATAAACATATGAAGTGTAAATACTGATATTGAGGAATTTGATTGCAATATATAGAAGAACTCCCCCTGAAGATGTGCATATGTGAGGAATTTGCTTTGAATAGCAATGCACATTGTAGAGTAGAATCATGGAGATCCCCCCTATATCTTGTAATTCATACACGCATTTTACATATGATATGAAGAATTTGAAATGCATGATGAAATATGGCGACTGATGTAATTCAGCATGCGTGCATTAACATATATGAGGAAATAGCATGCAGAAACAGAGCAAAAGTATCAGACCACCATAGGACTTAAGTTTACAACTCGATCCAACAAATACTTCAGAAGAACGAGAGTTGTAACTTAGCAAAAAAACGCCCATATATATAGACCCGCTTGAGGACTAACTCAAATTTCTCCCCGTTTGTCATCGAATGACCAAAAGGGATGAAAAAATGAGGACTAACACCCCTGAAGAATATCATCATGATGTGGATGGAGGAGCGCCAGCGTTGTTGGGGGTCCTCCGTTGGAGTAGGGCTTGCCGCAGTGTCGTCCAAGTCTTCATGTTCATCAGTCTCGCGCGATGAAGAATAAGAGCTAGCCACCAAGTGAGGAACTTTGACCTTTTTAAATTTCTTCGAAGGTGGCTGAGACCAGTCAAACTCCTGCTTGAATCCCATTTGCTTGAGATCTTCTTCACCGTAGAGGTGAGACAGGACAACCCAGGTGCGATCAAAAACTTCATGGAGGCAGTAATGGTTCTTCTTCACAGTGTTCTGCGTGATCGTCATGTTCTGAAGAATTGAACCAAACTGACGCTTGACCCATTTGTGATTGCGATCCACCTTCTGATGAAGACTGAGGAGAAGCTCACGATCAGTCATCACCCTTGGAGAAGTGGCTTGAGGATATTGTTAAAGAATTTGCGGCAGTGTCATGAGTGGCAGGGTCATCATTGGTGGAATAAGATGCAGCTTTGCGAAACTGTCCATCCAATGGATGAGTGCCTTCATCAATAACAGCAGCCTTGCCCTTCTCATCAGCTGAGGAAATAGTCCGTTTGAGGACTTCAATTGGGGGCAAGTAGCTGAGATGATTTTGAAAGTCAGCCTTGTAATGAATTGAAGACCTTGATCTGATGAATCTCATAATCCAGGGAGCGTAAGGCTTCAATTCAAACGGTGACAGAGCGAGATTGGCCAAAGTCCTCATGAAGAAATCATGGTAGTTGATAGGAATACCATGTATGATGTTGAAAAGCAGATTCTTCATGATGCCAACAACCTCTTCTTCATCAGTGTTGTGGCCCTTGATTGGACTGAGGGTTTTGGTCAATATCCTGTATATAGTCCTTGGCACATAGAGCAATTGCTTGACGAGGAATTTGGTCCTTGGAGCTTGGCCTGGATTCAAAGGCTTCATCAGCACTTGCATCAGATGATCTGATAGTTCAGGTTCAACATAGATAAGCCTTGCACCTTCAACGGGAGGTCTGACTAGGATGGCATGAAGCAATTCAGAGGCCGGTGCATTGTAGTGAGTATTTTCTGCCATCTAGTCCAATACCCATGAATTCACATCTTCGACGTTGCCAGTGATGTGCAACGTGGCATAGAACTGAAGAATGAGTTCTTCATTCCAGTCGCAGATGTCGGTGCATAAGTTGAGCAGCCCAGCATCATGAAGAACACTGAGGACTGCAGTGAAGCATGGCAGCGACTCCATATCCACATGAGGAACTTGTGAAGAAAATATGCCCTAGAGGCAATAATAAAGTTGCTATTTATATTTCCTTATATCATGATAAATTTTTATTATTCATGCTAGAATTGTATTAACCGGAAACTTAGTACATGTGTGAATACATAGACAAATAGAGTGTCCCTAGTATGCCTCTACTTGACTAGCTCGTTAGTCAAAGATGGTTAAGTTTTCTGACCATAGACATGTGTTGTCATTTGATGAACGGGATCACATCATTAGAGAATGGTGTGATGGAGAAGACCCATCCGTTAGCTTAACATTAATGATCGTTTAGTTTTATTGCTATTGCTTTCATCATGACTTATACATGTTCCTCTGACTATGAGATTATGAACCTCCCGAATACCGGAGGAACACCTTGTGTGCTATCAAACGTCACAATGTAACTGGGTGATTATAAAGATGCTCTACAGGTGTCTCCGATGGTGTTTGTTGAGTTGGCATAGATCGAGATTAGGATTTGTCACTCCGTGATTCGGAGAGGTATCTCTGGGCCCTCTCGGTAATGCACATCACTATAAGCCTTGCAAGCAATGTGACTAATGAGTTAGTTGCGGGATGATGCATTACGGAAAGAGTAAAGAGACTTGCCGGTAACGAGATTGAACTAGGTATGATGATACCGACGATCGAATCTCGGGCAAGTAACATACCGATGACAAAGGGAACAACGTATGCTGTTATGCGGTTTGACCGATAAAGATCTTCGTAGAATATGTAGGAGCCAATATGACCATCTAGGTTCCGCTATTGGTTATTGACCGGAGATGTGTCTCGGTCATTTCTACATAGTTCTCGAACCCGTAGGGTCCGCACGCTTAACGTTCGATGATGATTTGTATTATGAGTTATGTGATTTGATGACCGAAGTTTGTTCGGAGTCCCGGATGAGATCACGGACATGACGAGGAGTCTCGAAATGGTCGAGAGGTAAAGATTCATATATAGGACAATGGTATTTGGACACCGGAAGTGATCCGGGTCACCGGAAGGGGTTCCGGGCAACCCCCGGCAAAGATATGGGCTTAATGGGCCAAGTAAGGGAACACACCAGCCCACAAGGGGCTGGTGTGCCCCCTATAGGGCCAGCCACGTGGGAAGAAAGGGAAAGGAGAGGAGGCAAAAGGAAAGTATGAAGTAGGACTCCTACTTCCTTGCCCTCCCCCTCCTTCATTTCCCGCTTGTCCAAATATGGTGGGGGGCGAATTGGACTAGGGGGCTGGTGTGCCCCCTATAGGGCCAGCCAGGTGGGGAGAAAGGGAAAGGAGAGGAGGCAAAAGGAAAGTATGAAGTAGGACTCCTACTTCCTTCCCCTCCCCCTCCTTCAT
>NC_057808.1:90089886-90105731 GCF_018294505.1 Triticum aestivum
AATTGTTCTTAGCCGTGTGCGGCGCCCCCCTCCATAGTTAACACCTCGGTCATATCGTCGTAGTGCTTAGGCGAAGCCCTACACCGGTAACTTCATCATCACCGTCGCCACGCCGTCGTGCTGACGGAACTCTCCCTCGTCCTCAACTGGATCAAGAGCTCGAGGGACGTCATCGTGCTGAACGTGTGCTGAACACGGAGGTGCCGTATGTTCGGTACTTGGATCGGTTGGATCGTGAAGACATCCGACTACATCAACCGCGTTACTAAACGCTTCCACTTTCGGTCTACAAGGGTATGTGGACACACTCTCCCCGCTCATTGCTATGCTTCTCCTACATGGATCTTGCGTGATCGTAGGATTTTTTTTGAAATACTATGTTCCCCAACAGTGGCATCAGAGCCAGGTCTATGCGTAGATGATATATGCACGAGTAGAACACAAAGAGTTGTGGATGATAATAGTCACACTGCTTACCACCAACGTCTTACTTTGATTTGGCGGTATTGTTGGATGAAGCGGCCCAGACCGACATTACATGACCACGTTCATGAGACTGGTTCTACCGACGTGCTTTGCACACAGGTGGCTGGCGGGTGTCTGTTTCTCCAACTTTAGTTGAATCGAGTTTGACTACGACCGGTCCTTGTTGAAGGTTAAAACAACACACTTGACGAAAATTCATTGTGGTTTTGATGCATAGGTAAGAACGGTTCTTGCTAGAAGCCCGTAGCAGCCACGTAAAACTTGCAACAACAAACTAGAGGACGTCTAACTTGTTTTTGCAGGGCATGTTGTGATGTGATATGGTCAAGACGTGATGAGATATAAATTGTTGTATGAGATGATCATGTTTTGTTAAAGTTATCGGCAACTGGCAGGAGCCTTATGGTTGTCTCTTTATTGCATAAGATGCAAGCACCATATAATTGCTTTACTTTATCGCTATGCGATAGCAATAGTTGCAAAAGCAATAGTTGGCGAGATGACCATGTGACGACACGTTGATAGAGATCAAGATGATGGAGATCATGGTGTCATGCCGGCGACGATGGAGATCATGACAGTACTTTGGAGATGAAGATCAAAGGCACAAGATGATGATGGCCATATCATGTCACATATTTTGATTGCATATGATGTTTATCTTTAATGCATCCTATTTTGCTTAGTACAACGGTAGCATTATGAGATGATCCCTTACTAAAATGTGAAGGTATAAGTGTTCTCCCTGAGTATGCACCATTGCGACAGTTTGTCGTGCCGAGACACCACATGATGATTGGGTGTGATAAGCTCTACGTTCACATACAATGGGTGCAAGCCATTTTTGCACACGCAGAATACTCGGGTTAAACTTGACGAGCCTAGCATATGCAGATATGGCCTCGGAACACTGGGACCGAAAGGTCGAGCGTGAATCATATATTAGATATGATCAACATAGTGATGTTCACCATTGAAAACTACTCCATCTCACGTGATGATCGGACATGGTTTAGTTGATACGGATCACGTGATCATTTAGATGACTAGAGGGATGTCTATCTAAGTGGGAGTTTTTAAGTAATATGATTTATTGAACTTTAATTTATCATGAACTTAGTCCTGATAGTTTTTGCATACCTATGTTGTAGATCAATAGCTCGTGTATAGCTCCCCTATTTTATTTTTGATATGTTCCTAGAGAAAAATAAGTTGAAAGATGATAGTAGCAATGATGCGGACTGGGTCCATGATCTGAGGATTATCCTCATTGTTGCATAGAATAATTATGTACTTGATGCACCGCTAGGTGACTGACCTATTGCAGGAGCAGATGCAGACGTTACGAACATTTGGCAAGCTCGGTATGATGACTACTTGATAGTTTAGTGCACCATGCTTTACGGCTTAGAACCGGGACTTAAAAAACGTTTTGAACGCCACAGAGCATATAAGATGTTCCAAGAGCTCAAATTGGTATTTCAGACTCATGCCCGAGTCGAGAGGTATGAGACCTCTGACAAGTACTTTGCCTACAAGATGGAGGAGAATAGCTCAGCCAGTGAGCATGTACTCAGAATGTCTGGGTACTACAACCGCTTGAATCAAGTGGGAGTTAATCTTCCAGATAAGATAGTGATTGACAGAATTCTCTAGTCACTATCACGAAGCTAATAGAACTTTGTGATGAACTATAATTTGCAAGGGATGACGAAAATGATTCCCGAGCTCTTTGCGATGCTGAAATCGGCGAAGGTAGAAATCAAGAAAGAGCATCAATTGTTGATGATTAACAAGACCACTAGTTTCAAGAAAAAGGGCAAAGGAAAGAAAAGGAACTTCAAGAAGAATGGCAAGCAAGTTACCACTCACGTGAAGAAGCCCAAAGCTAGATGATACATCCATTTTTCATCATGCTTTTATATTGATATTTATTGCATTATGGGCTGTTATTATACATTATGTCACAATACTTATGCCTTTTCTCTCTTATTTTACAAGGTTTATATGAAGAGGGAGAATGCCGGCAGCTGGAATTCTGGGCTGGAAAGGGAGCAAATATTAGAGACTTATTCTGCACAACTCCAAAAGTCCTGAAACTCCACGGAAGTCAATTTTGGAATATATTAAAAATATTGGGCGAAGAAAGCACCAGAGGGGGGCCACCCACCGTCCATGAGGGTGGAGGGCGCGCCCTACCCCCTTGGGCACGCCCCTGCCTCGTGGGCCACTTGGAAGCCCCCCGATGCCCATCTTCTGATATAAGGTGTCTTTTGCCCTGGAAAAAAATAATAAGGAAGCTTTCGGGACGAAGCACCACCGTCTCGAGGCGGAATCTGGGCAGAACCAATCTAGGGCTCTGACGGAGCTATTCTGCCGGGGAAACATCCCTCTGGGAGGGGGAAATCGTCACCATCGATCCTCTCAGCGGGAGGGGGTCAATCTCCATCAACATCTTCACCAGCACCATCTCCTCTCAAACCCTAGTTCATCTCTTGTATCCGATCTTTGTCTCAAAACCTCAGATTGGTACCTGTGGGTTGCTAGTAGTGTTGATTACTCCTTGTAGTTGATGCTAGTTGGTTTATTCAGTGGAAGCTCATATGTTCAGATCCTTTATGCATATTAATAACCCTCTGATTATGAACATGAATATGATTTGTGAGTAGTTACGTTTGTTCCTGAGGACATGGGAGAAGATTTTTTATAAGTAGTCATGTGAATTTGGTATTCGTTCGATATTTTGATGAGATGTATGTTGTATTTCCTCTAGTGGTGTTATGCGAACGTCGACTACATGACACTTCACCATTATTTGGGCCTAGGGGAAGGATTGGGAAGTAATAAGTAGATGATGGGTTGCTAGAGTGACAGAAGCTTAAACCCTAGTTTATGCGTTGCTTCGTAAGGGGCTGATTTGGATCCACATGCTTCATGCTATGGTTAGGTTTACCTTAATTCTTCTTTCGTAGTTGCGGATGCTTGCGAGAGGGGTTAATCATAAGTGGGATGCTTTTCCAAGGAAGGGCAGTACCCAAGCACTGGTCCACCCACATATCAAATTATCAAAGTAATGAACGCGAATCATATGAGCATGATGAAAACTAGCTTGACGATAATTCCCATGTGTCCTCGGGAGCGTTTTCCTTTATATAAGAGTTTGACCAGGCTTGTCCTTTGCTACAAAAAGGATTGGGCCACCTTGATGTACCTTGTTTACTTTTATTACTTGTTACCCGTTATGAATTACCTTATCATAAAACTATCTGTTACCGATAATTTCAGTGCTTGCAGAGAATACCTTACTGAAAACTGCTTGTCATTTCCTTCTGCTCCTCGTTGGGTTCGACACTCTTACTTATCTAAAGGACTACAATATTTCCCCTATAATTGTGGGTCATCAAGACTCTTTTCTGGCGCCGTTGCCAGGGAGCGAAGCGCCTTTGGTAGGTGGAATTTGGTAAGGAAAAATTTATATAGTGTGCTGAAATTTACTGCCACTTGTTACTATGGAAAATAATCCTTTGAGGGGCTTGTTCGGGGTATCTTCACCCCGACCAGTAGAGCAAAGAGTTGCTCCTCAACCTAATGAACCTACTGAAAATGTTTACTTTGAAATTCCTTCAGGTATGATAGAGAAACTGCTAGCTAATCCTTTTACAGGAGATGGAACATTACATCTCGATATGCACCTAATCTATGTGGATGAAGTTTGTGGATTATTTAAGCTTGCAGGTATGCCCGAGGATGTAATAAAGAAGAAGTTCTTCCCTTTATCTTTGAAGGGAAAGGCATTGAAATGGTTTAGGCTATGTGATGATATTGGATCATGGAACTACAACCGATTGAAATTGGAATTTCATCAGAAGTTTTATCCTATGCATCTCGTTCATCGTGATCGTAATTATATATATAATTCTTGGCCTCGCGAAGGAGAAAGTATCGCTCAAGCTTGGGGGAGGCTCAATTCAATGTTATATTCATGCCCCAATCATGAGCTCTCAAGAGAAATTATTATTCAAAAAATTTATGCTCGGCTTTCTCTCAATAATCGCTCCATGCTCAATACTTCTTGTTCTGGTTCTTTTATGATGAAGACTATTGAATTCAAATGGGATTTATTGGAAAGAATTAAACGCAACTCTGAATATTGGGAACTCGACGAAGGTAAGGAGTCAGGTATAACACCTAAGTTTGATTGTGTTAAATCTTTTATGGATACCGATGCTTTTCGTGAATTTAGCACTAAATATGGACTTGACTCCGAGATAGTAGCTTCTTTCTGTGAATCGTTTGCTACTCATGTTGATCTCCCTAAGGAGAAGTGGTTTAAATATCATCCTCCCATTAAAGTAAAATTAGTTGAACCCATTAAAGTTGAAGAAAAGATTATCACTTATAATGTTGATCCTATTGTTCCTACCGCTTATATTGAGAAACCACCTTAAAGGATCATGCTAAAGCTTCAACTGTGGTTCGTAAGAGTAATGCTATAACATCTATACCCTCTGAGCAAATTAAAGTTGAACCTAGTATTGCTATGGTTAAAGATCTCTTGGTCAATAATATTGATGGCCATGTTATTTACTTATGTAATGAAGCTGCTAGAATTGCTAGACCCGATACTAAAAATAAACATAGACCTATTGTAGGCATGCCTGTTGTTTCTGTTAAAATAGCAGATCATAGTTATCATGGCTTATGTGATATGGGTGCTAGTGCGAGTGCAATACCTCATTCCTTATACAAAGAAATTATGCATGATATTGCACCTGCTGAGATAGAAGATATTGATGTTACACTTAAGCTTGCCAATAGAGATACTATTTCACCAGTTGGGATTGTTAGAGATTTCGAAGTCTTGTGTGGGAAAGTTAAATATCCTACTGATTTTCTTGTTCTTGGTTCCCTACAAGATGACTTTTGTCCCATTATATTTGGCAGACCCTTCTTGAATACTGTTAATGCTAGAATAGATTGTGAAAAGGATATTGTTACTGTTGGTTTAGGGGATATGTCTCATGATTTTAATTTTGCTAAATTTCGTAGACAACCCCATGATAAAGAATTGCCTAGTAAAGATGAAATTATTGGTCTTCCTTCTATTGCCGTGCCTCCTAATGATCCTTTAGAACAATATTTGCCAGACCACAAAAATGATATGTTTATGAATGAAAGAAGGGAAATAGATGAAGTATCCTTTAAACAGGGACCTATTTTGAAACACAACTTGCCTGTTGAAATTCTTGGGGATTCTCGTCCACCCAAGGGTGATCCCGTGTTTGAGCTTAAACCATTACCTCATACCCTTAAATATGCTTATCTTGATGAAAAGAAGATATATCCTGTTATTATTAGTGCTAACCTTTCAGAGCAGGAAGTAGAGAAATTATTGAAAACTCTGAAGAAGCACTGTGCTGCTATTGGATATACTCTTGATGATCTTAAGGGCATTAGTCCCACTCTATGCCAGCACAAAATAAAATTGGAGAAAGACGCTAAACCGGTTGTTGATCACCAACGACGGTTAAATCCTAAGATGAAAGAAGTGGTAAGAAATGAAATACTAAAGCTTCTAGAGGCAGGTATAATTTATCTTGTTGCTGATAGTCAGTGGGTAAGTCCTGTCCATTGTGTCCCTAAGAAGGGAGGTATTGCTGTTGTTCCTAATGATAAAGATGAATTGATCCCACAAAGAATTTTTACAGGTTATAGAATGGTAATTGATTTCCGCAAATTAAATAAAGCTACTATAAAAGATCACTACCCTTTACCTTTTATTGATCAAATGCTAGAAAGATTATCCAAACATACACATTTTTGCTTTCTAGACGGTTATTCTGGTTTCTCTCAAATACCTGTGTCAAAAGAGGATCAGGAAAAGACCACTTTTACTTGCCCTTTCGGTACCTTTGCTTATAGACGTATGCCTTTTGGTTTATGTAATGCACCTGCTACCTTTCAAAGATGTATGACTGCTATATTCTCTAACTTTTGTGAAAAGATTGTTGAGGTTTTCATGGATGATTTCTCTGTGTATGGAACTTCTTTTGATGATTGCTTAAGCAACCTTGACCGATTTTTGCAAAGATGTGAAGAAACTAATCTTGTCTTGAATTGGGAGAAGTGCCACTTTATGGTTAATGAAGGTATTGTCTTGGGGCATAAGATTTCTGGAAGAGGTATTGAAGTTGATAAAGCTAAAGTTGATGCTATTGAAAAGATGCCATGTCCCAAGGACATTAAAGGTATAAGAATTTTCCTTGGTCATGCCGGTTTTTATAGGAGGTTCATTAAAGACTTCTCAAAAATTTCAAGGCCTCTGACTAATCTCTTACAAAAAGATGTTCCTTTTGTCTTTGATGATGATTGTGTAGAAGCATTTGAAATACTTAAGAAAGCCTTGATTTCTGCACCTATTGTTCAGCCACCTGATTGGAATTCACCCTTTGAAATTATGTGTGATGCTAGTGATTATGCTGTAGGTGCTGTTCTAGGACAAAGAGTTGATAAGAAACTAAATGTTATCCAATATGCTAGTAAAATTCTAGACAGTGCCCAGAGAAATTATGCTACTACTGAAAAAGAATTTTTAGCAGTTGTATTTGCTTGTGATAAGTTCAGACCTTATATTGTTGATTCTAAAGTAACTGTTCACACTGACCATGCTGCTATTAAATATCTTATGGAAAAGAAAGATGCTAAACCTAGAATTATTAGATGGGTTCTCTTGCTACATGAATTTGATTTGCATATTATTGATAGAAAGGGAGATGAGAACCCCGTTGCAGACAACTTGTCTAGGTTAGAGAATGTTCTTGATGACCCACTACCTATTGATGATAGCTTTCCTGATGAACAATTAGCTGTCATAAATGCTTCTCGCACTGCTCCATGGTATGTTGATTATGCTAATTACATTGGTTCTAAATTTATACCACCTAGTTTCACATACCAACAAAAGAAAAAGTTTTTCTATGATTTAAGAGATTACTTCTGGGATGACCCACATCTTTATAAAGAAGGAGTAGATGGTGTTATTAGATGTTGTGTACCTGAGCATGAACAGGAACAGATCCTACGCAAGTGTCACTCCGAGGCTTATGGAGGACACTACGCTAGAGATAGAACTGCACATAAGGTATTGCAATCCGGTTTTTATTGGCCTACTCTTTTCAAGGACGCCCGTAAGTTTGTCTTGTCCTGCGATGAATGTCAAAGAATTGGTAATATTAGTAGACGTCAAGAAATGCGTATGAACTATTCACTTGTTATTGAACCATTTGATGTTTGGGGCTTTGATTATATGGGACCTTTTCCTTCCTCTAATGGGTATACACATATTTTAGTTGTTGTTGATTACATTACTAAGTGGGCAGAAGTTATTCCAACTAGTAGTGCTGATCATAACACCTCTATTAAGATGCTTAAATAAGTTATTTTTCTGAGGTTTGGAGTCCCTAGATACTTTATGATTGATGGTGGTTCACATTTTATTCATGGTGCTTTTCGTAAAATGCTTGCTAAGTATGATGTTAATCATAGAATTGCATCTCCATACCACCCAAAGTCTAGTGGTCAAGTAGAAGTGAGCAATAGAGAGATTAAATTAATTTTGCAAAAGACTGTTAATAGATCTAGAAAGAATTGGTCCAAGAAACTTGATGATGCATTATGGGCCTATAGAACTGCATATAAAAATCCTATGGGTAAGTCTCCATATAAAATGGTTTATGGAAAAGCATGTCACTTACCTCTCGGACTAGAACATAAGGCATATTGGGCCATTAAAGAGCTCAATTACGATTTTAAAATTGCCGGTGAGAAGAGACTATTTGACCTTAGCTCACTTGATGAGTGGAGAACACAGGCCTATGAGAATGCCAAATTGTTTAAAGAAAAAGTTAAAAGATGGCATGACAAAAGGATACAAAAGCGTGAGTTTAATGTAGGTGATTATGTTTTGTTATACAACGCTCGTTTAAGATTTTTTGCAGGAAAACTTCTCTCTAAATGGGAAGGTCCTTACGTTATCGAGGAGGTCTATCGTTCCGGTGCCATAAAAATCAATAACTTCGAATGCACAAATCCGAACGTGGTGAATGGTCAAAGAATCAAACATTATATCTCGTTGAAACCAATTTTATTGACACCGTAACCTCGGAAGAGTACATAGGGGACACTTTCCAGAACGTTTCAGACTCCAAAAAGGAATAGGTATGTGGTACGGTAAGTAAACCGACTCCAAAACAGTTCTAATAGCAATTTTTCTCCGTTTTGAAATATTTAAGAAAATAGGAAAATAATAAGTAGTCCAGGAAGGACATGAGGCATCCACAAGGGTGGAGGGCGCACCCTACCCCCTGGGCGCGCCCCCTGCCTCGTGGGCACCTCGTGTGCCCTCAGGACTCCGTTTTCTTGCGCGATACTTATTTTGGTCGGTAAAAAATCACTATATAATCTCCCGAAGGTTTTGACCACCGTACCACGACACAATCCTCTGTTTTTGTTTTGAGTTGTTTCTACAGCAGATTTAGAGAAAGATGTCATCCAAAGACTCCGACGGAGAGAGCTATGTCTCACATCTCATTGCTGACCCAAAGACCTACGGGGACCTATCTCCTTATGGTCGAACTACTGATGATGAGGAGGATGCTCATTTGATGAGGATCGATGATTCAAGTTCGGAGGAGGAGGATGTTCCTCTACCTCAACCTGGGGATATGCACGTGAAGTTCAAGAAGTCTAGTCTCCCTAAGAGGGCTAACCTGTCTAATAACCGATCTATTCCTTCTTGTTTTCGGTAGAAAAGCAAAGGAGATTTATGTGACAAGATCTTGAAGCTGGAATTGGAGGTCGATGATTTAAAGGAGGAAATTGCTCTCCTCAACTACAATATGAAAAAGCTGAAGGCACAATTGTCATCACCACCACCATCTTCTTCACCACCAAAGGAGAACTGAGTATCGGGTATGGGCACTCCCCTTGGCAACTGCCAAGCTTGGGGGAGGTGCCCCGGTATCGCATCACCATCACACTTCTATCTTTACCGTTTTTCTTAGTTCGATCCTTTTGGTTCTATCTTGATCTAGTAGTATAAAGTTTTAGTATGATCTAGCTTTGAGTTTTTGTGTTGATCCTTATCTATGTAGTCGAGTCCGTGAGCTATATATAATAAAGATTAGTTTTGAGTCGAGGGCTTTGCTATCTTGCTATTATCTTGAGGGAATAAAGAAAGAATAAAAAGAAATAAAGAGATCATATTGACTTTATGTAGAGTAATCACTTCACATATAAAGAGTAAGATGAATAAAAGTTGTTGAGAGTTGACAAACATAGTTTTGGTCATCGTTGCAATTAATAGGAAGTAATAAAGAAAGAGAGGTTTTCACATATAAATATACTATCTTGGACATCTTTTATGATTGTGAGCACTCATTAAAATATGACATGCTAAAAAGTTGATGTTGGACAAGGAAGACAACGTAATGGGTTATGTTTTCTCGTATCCGAAATAAATTATATTGTCATGGATCATCCAACATGTTGAGCTTGCCTTTCCCCCTCATGCTAGCCAAATTCTTTGTACCAAGTAGAGATACTACTTGTGCTTCCAAATATCTTTAAACCCAATTTTGCCATGAGAGTCCACCATACCTACCTATGGATTGAGTAAGATCCTTCAAGTAAGTTGTCATTGTTGCAAGCAATAAAAATTGCTCTCTAAATATGTATGATCTATTAGTGTGGACAAAATAAGCTTTATACGATCTTGTGATATGGAAGAAATAAAAGCGACGAACTGCATAAAAAAGGTCCCTATCACAAGTGGCAATATAAAGTGACGTTCTTTTGGATTAAGATTTTGTGCATCCAACCATAAAAGGACATGACAACCTCTGCTTCCCTTTGCGAAGGGCCTATCTTTTATTTTTGTCTTATCCCTTATACAAGAGTCATGGTGATCTTCACCTTTCCTTTTTACACTTTATCCTTTGGCAAGCACTATGTGTTGGAAAGATCCTGATATATATATCCAATTGGATGTGGGTTTTCATAAAGCATTATTGTTGACGTTACCCTTGAGGTAAAAGGTTGGGAGGCAAAACTATAAGCCCCTGTCTTTCTCTGTGTCCGATTAAAACTTCATACCCATAAGTATTGCGTGAGTGCTAGCAATTGTGAAAGACTAAATGATAGTTGAGTATGTGGACTTGCTAAAAAGCTCTTATATTGACTCTTTCCGATGTTATGATAAATTGCAATTGCTTCAGTGACTGAGATTATAGTTTGTTAGTTTTCAATGAAGTTTCTGATTCATACTTGACATTGTGAATAGATTGTTACTCTAGCATAAGAAATCATATGACAATATATATATATATGTTGCTGTTTTAAGAATGATCATGATGCCCACATGTCCGTATTTTATTTTATCGACACCTCTATCTCTAAACATGTGGACATATTTTTTGATTTCGGCTCCCGCTTGAGGACAAGCGAGGCCTAAGCTTGGGGGAGTTGATACGTCCATTTTGCATCATGCTTTTATATCGATATTTATTGCATTATGGGCTGTTATTACACATTATGTCAGAATACTTATGCCTTTTCTCTCTTATTTTACAAGGTTTACATGAAGAGGGAGAATGCCGGCAGCTGGAATTCTAGGCTGAAAAAGGAGCAAATATTAGAGACTTATTCTGCACAACTCCAAAAGTCTTGAAACTCCACGAAAGTAAGTTTTGGAATATATTAAAAATATTGGGCGAAGAAAGCACCAGAGGGGGCCACCCACCGTCCACGAGGGTGGAGGGCGCGCCCTACCCCCTGGGCGCGCCCCCTGCCTCGTGGGCCACCTGGAAGCCCCCCGATGCCCATCTTCTGATATAAGGTGTCTTTTGCCCTGGAAAAAATAATAAGGAAGCTTTCGGGACGAAGCGCCGCCGTCTCGAGGCGGAACCTGGCAGAACCAATCTAGGGCTCCGGCGGAGCTGTTCTGCCGGGGAAACATCCCTCCGGGAGAGGGAAATCGTCACCATCGTCATCACCATCGGTCCTCTCAGCGGGAGGGGTCAATCTCCATCAACATTTTCACCAGCACCATCTCCTCGCACCCTAGTTCATCTCTTGTATCCGATCTTTGTCTCAAAACCTCAGATTGGTACCCGTGGGCTGCTAGTAGTGTTGATTACTCCTTGTAGTTGATGCTAGTTGGTTTATTCGGTGGAAAATCATATGTTCAGATCCTTTATGCATATTAATACCCCTCTGATTATGAACATGAATATGATTTGTGAGTAGTTACGTTTGTTCCTGAGGACATGGGAGAAGTCTTGTTATAAGTAGTCATGTGAATTTGGTATTCGTTCGATATTTTGATGAGATGTATGTTCTCTTTCCTCTAGTGGTGTTATGTGAACGTCGACTACATGCCACTTCACCATTATTTGGGCCTAGGGGAAGGCATTGGGAAGTAATAAGTAGATGATGGGTTGCTAGAGTGACAGAAGCTTAAACCCTAGTTTATGCGTTGCTTCGTAAGGGGCTGATTTGGATCCACATGTTTCATGCTATGGTTAGGTTTACCTTAATTCTTCTTTCGTAGTTGTGGATGCTTGCGAGAGGGGTTAATCATAAGTGGGATGCTTTTCCAAGGAAGGGCAGTACCCAAGCACCGGTCCACCCACATATCAAATTATCAAAGTAATGAACGCGAATCATATGAGCATGATGAAAACTAGCTTGACGATAATTCCCATGTGTCCTCGGGAGCGTTTTCCTTTATATAAGAGTTTGACTAGGCTTGTCCTTTGCTACAAAAAGGAATGGGCCACCTTGCTGCACCTTGTTTACTTTTGTTACTTGTTACCCGTTACGAATTACCTTATCATAAAACTATCTGTTACCGAGAATTTCAGTGCTTGCAGAGAATACCTTACTGAAAACTGCTTGTCATTTCCTTCTGCTCCTCGTTGGGTTCGACAGTCTTACTTATCGAAAGGACTATGATATATCCCCTATACTTGTGGGTCATCACTAGACCTAAGCCTGAAACTGAGTGATTCTACTGCAAATGAAATGGTCACTGGAAGCGGAACTGCCCTAGATACTTGGCGGATAAGAAGGATGGCAAAGTGAACAAAGGTATATTTGATATACAATGTTATTGATGTGTACTTTACTAGTGTTTATAGCAACCCCTCAGTATTTGATACTGGTTCAGTTGCTAAGAGTAGTAACCCAAAACAAGAGTTGCAAAATAAACAGAGACTAGTTAAGGGCGAGGTGATGATGTGTGTTGGAAGTGATTCCAAGGTTGATAAGATCACCATCGCACACTCCCTTTACCTTCGGGATTAGTATTGAACCTGAAATAAATGTTAGTTAGTGATTGCGTTGAGCATGAATATGATTGGATCATGTTTATTGCAATACGGTTATTCATTTAAGTCAAAGAATCATTGTTGTTCTGTTTACGTGAATAAAACCTTCTATGGTCATACACTCAATATAAATGGTTTATTGAATCTCGATCATAGTGATACACATATTCATAATATTGAAGCCAAAAGATGCAAAGTTAATAATGATAGTGCAACTTATTTGTGGCACTGCCGTTTAGGTCATATTGGTGTAAAGCACATGAAGAAACTCCATGCTGATGGGTTTTTGGAATCACTTGATTATGAATCACTTGATGCTTGTGAACCATGCCTCGTGGGCAAGATGACTAAGACTACGTTCTCCGGAACAATGGAGTGAGCAACTAACTTATTGGAAATAATACATACCGATGTACGCGGTCCAATGAGTGTTGAGGCTCGCGGCGGGTATCATTATTTTCTAACTTTCACAGATGATTTGAGCAGATATGGGTATATCTACTTAATGAAACATAATTCTGAAACATTTGAAAAGTTCAAAGAATTTCAGAGTGAAGTAGAAAATCATCGTAACAAGAAAATATAGTTTCTACGATCTGATCGGAGAGACAAATATTTGAGTTACGAGTTTGGCCTTCATTTAAAAACAATGTGGAATAGTTTCACAACTCATGCCACCTGGAACACCACAACGTCATGGTGTGTCCGAACGTCGTAACCATACTTTATTAAATATGGTGCAATCTATGATGTCTCTTACCGATTTACCACTATCATTTTGGGATTATGCATTAGAGACAACCGCATTCACGTTAAATAGGACACCATCTAAATCTGTTGAGACGACACCGTATGAACTATGGTTTGGCAAGAAACCTAAGTTGTCGTTTCTTAAAGTTTGAGGTTGCGATGCTTATGTGAAAAAGCTTCAGCCTGATAAGCTCGAACCCAAATCGGAGAAATGCGTCTTCATAGGATACCCAAATAAGACTGTTGGGTACACCTTCTATCACAGGTCCAAAAGGCAAGATATTTGTTGCTAAGAATGGATCCTTTCTAGAGAAGGAGTTTCTCTCAAAAGAAGTGAGTGGGAGGAAAGTAGAACTTGATGAGCTAATTGTACCTTCTCCCGAATTAGAAAGTAGTATATCGCATAAATCAGTTCCAGTGATTCCTACACCAATCAGTGAGGAAGCTAATGATGATGATCATGAAACTTCAGATCAAGTTACTACTGAACCTCATAGGTCAACCAGAGTACGGTCCGCACCAGAGTGGTACGGTAATTCTATTCTGGAAGTCATGTTACTAGACCATGACGAACCTACAAACTATGAGGAAGCGATGATGAGCACAGATTCCGCGAAATGGCTTGAGGCTATGAAATCTGAGATGGGATCCATGTATGAGAACAAAGTATGGACTTTGATTGACTTGCTCGATGATCGGCGAGCCATTGAGAATAAATGGATCTTCAAGAGGAAGACGGACGCTGATAGTAGTGTTACTATCTACAAAGCTCGAATTGTCGCAAAAAGTTTTCGACAAGTTCAAGGTGTTGACTACGATGAGAGTTTCTCACTCACATCTATGCTTAAAGTCTGTCCGAATCATGTTAGCAATTGCCGCATTTTATGAAATTTGGCAAATGGATGTCAAAACTGCATTCCTTAATGGATTCTTAAAGAAGAGTTGTATATGATGCAACCAGAAGGTTTTGTCAATCCTAAAGGTGCTAACAAAAAGTGCAAGCTCCAGCGATCCATCTATGGACTGGTGCAAGCATCTCGGTGTTGGAATATACGCTTTGATGAGTTGATCAAAGCATATAGTTTTATATAGACTTGCGGTGAAGCCTGTATTTACAAGAAAGTGAGTGGGAGCACTACAGCGTTTCTGATAAGTATATGTGAATGACATATTGTTGATCGGAAATAATGTAGAATTTTCTGGAAAGCATAAAGGAGTGTTTGAAAGGAGTTTTTCAAAGAAAGACCTTGGTGAAGGTGCTTACATATTGGGCATCAAGATATATAGAGATAGATCAAGACGCTTGATAAGACTTTTCAATGAGTACATGCCTTGACAAGATTTTGAAGTAGTTCAAAATGGAACAGTCAAAGAAGGAGTTCTTGCCTATATTACAAGGTGTATAGTTGAGTAAGACTCAAAACACGACCACGACAGAAAATAGAAAGAGAATGAAAGCCATTCCCGGTGCCTCAGCCATAGGTTCTATAAAGTATGCTATGCTGTGTACCAAACCAATTGTGTACCTTGCCATGAGTTTGGCAAGGGGGTACGATATTGATCCAGGAGTGGATCACTTGACAGCGGTCAAAATTATCCTTAGAATACTAAGGAGATATTTCTCGGTTATGGAGGTGATAAAGAGTTCGTCGTAAAGAGTTACGTCGATGCAAGCTTTTACACCGATCCAGATGACTCTGAGTCTAAATCTGGATACATATTGAAAGTGGGAGCAATTAGCAAGAGTAGCTCCATGCAGAGCATTGTAGACATAGAAATTTTGCAAAATACATATGGCTCTGAATGTGACAGACCCATTCACTACTGGAATCAGCTAATTTGCCATCTGCCAGCTCTTTGCCGTCTGCTAGCTGACGGCAAAGAAGCTCTTTGCCATCAGCTACACATAGGCAGACGGCAAAGAAAAGGCTGACGGCAAAGAAGCGGTTTGCCATCAGCCAGCTCTTTGCCGTCCGCTCGCAGACGGCAAAGAGTGTGGTGGCCCCCACCCCCCGCTCGTTTGAAAAAATCTTAACGGCCCACCTCTTTGCCGTCCGCTAGCAGACGGCAAAGAGGCAAAAAGGCGGATGGCAAAGGCTGGCTGACGGCAAAGAGGGCACTTGACTAACGGCCGGTACCCCCCCGCCCGTTACTCACTTCGTCCTCGCCCTTCTCCTCCCACCCCGCCGCCGCCGCCGCCGCCCGCCGCCCCGTCGCCCCCGC
>NC_057808.1:90107029-90176215 GCF_018294505.1 Triticum aestivum
ACACCCCGACCCCGGACACCTCCCGAAAAGGTGTTCTTTGGCCTTCCAGAAGCCGACGGGGTCATATATTTGTGAATTATTAGTTAGGTCATATATCTTTCGATTTTGTTATGAAAAACATCATATATAATTGTGTTGATCGGGTAGTTTTAAATGTGCAGTTGTTTCATCGCTGCGAGGTTTGGTGTTCGACGACCTCGCCGTGCGTTTGACGAGCTCTGCCCCTTCGTTCGTGGGTGAGCACAAATGACATGTCCTCCTCCCCCATTAATTATTTGATCTATTCCGATGAAACTTGATAGCTAGATATATATGTGTCTTGAATCATCAGTATGCGTAACCAATATGTGTCTCCCGTTCGAAAGCGTCATAGTTATAAATATGCATGCATTTGCATATTGATAACCTTGATTCTTTCGAATTGTCCAACGCTATCCATGGACAGCCCGAGTATGTTTAGATTGGGTTTGTTTTCCCATATGCTTTGCTCCGGATCCGACGCATAAATTTCGTCAGTGCCTCCCCTGTTGTTCTCCGGGTACACATCCTCTCTGTTTATTGCAGAGACGTGTATCAGGAGAACAGCGGGGAGGTGCTGCCGAAATTTTGCGTAGGATCCGGGGCATAGCATGGGAAAATGAACCCAATCTAAACATACTCGGGTGGGATTAGGACCTATCATTACCTATTAGAGTGTAGGTTGCATGGATGTAATAAAATTGACAAAGTAGATCAACTGATGAATACATACATGGTGAATTATATATATATATTTGTTGTGTGTCTAGTAGCTCTGAAAGTCAAGATGAGTGATCGTGCGTGGATGTACACCGGTCACACTGGTCAGAACAAATGGAGCACTGAATGGTTCACAAAAACGAAGGGGTTTGTGCGAGCCGCATTTGAAAATGGCCAGAGGAAAACCTGGTGCCCCTGTTTACGGTGCGGCAATTGGGAAAAGAGGACAGAGGCTGAAATGGGCAAACACCTGCAGAAGAGTGGTTTTACGCCCGATTATACGGTGTGGACATTTCATGGTGAGTCTGCCCAACGTGACCGAGCTGAGGTGGATCGTCGTCGCACCGACGAGCATGGTACCGGGATGGAAAACATGGTGCAAGACTTTGATGATGCTCGGGATTCGGAGGAGGAGATGGAGGAATCTGCAAAGGCCTTCAATGAAATGTTGGAGTCTTCAAAACGTCCGCTCCATGAGCACACTGAGCTTTGTCAGTTGGATGCCATCTCACAAGTAATGGCTCTGAAGGCTCAGTTCAACTTGGGTAGAGAATGCTACGATGCAATGATGACAGTATTTGGACGCTTTCTACCCAAAGGCCATGTAATGCCTGCAAACCTGTACCAGTCGGACAAAATCCTCCGTGCACTGAAGATGCCCTATGATAAGATACATGCCTGTGAGAAAGGATATGTCTTGTTTAGGCTTGACTATGCGGACTTGAACTATTGTCCCATTTGCAAGTCTTCCAGGTATGTTGTGGTAGACAACGGTATGGGTGAGAAGACACAGACCAAAATCCCCGTTAGTGTTCTTCGGTATATGCCAATCGTACCAAGACTTCAACGTCTTTTCATGGTCGAAGAGACAGCCAGACAGATGACATGGCACAAAACAGGCAAAAGAACCGAACTAGATGCAGATGGGAATCTGATGATTGTACACACATCGGATGGTGTTGCGTGGAAAAAGTTTGATGAATTACATGGTGACAAAGCGGCAGATCCGAGGCATCCTCGAGTCGGCATCAGCACGGATGGGTTCAGTGTGTTTGGTATGATGGCAGCCCATTACAGTTGTTGGCCCGTATTTGTCTTTCCACTCAATCTCCCCCCGGACAGATTATGCAAAGAAAGAACATTTTCCTGACGTTGATAATTCCAGGGCCCAACTATCCGGGGAAAAATATGAATGTGTACATGCAGCCGCTTAAGGACGAATTGCAAGAAGCCTGGGATAATGGGTTCAAGACATACGATGCCTATAGCAAACGGAACTTCATAATGCGTGTCTGGTACATGTACTCGACGCATGACTTGCCGGCGTATGCGCTATTCGTTGGCTGGTGTGTGCATGGAAGGTTCCCGTGCCCCACATGCAAGGGAGCTCTTGAGTTTCGTTGGCTTCAGGCCGGTCGCAAGTTTTCTTGCTTCGACATGCATAGACAGTTCCTGAATCCTCGCCATAAGTTCAGGAAAGACAAGAAGAACTTCATCAGAGGTAGAGTTGTCAAAAACTCTGCACCACATGCATTGACAGGCCAACATACCCTGGATCAGTTAAACGCTCTCGAGCCAGATCCAGAGCGTCCAGGGTACTTCAAGGGGTATAATTCTAAGCACGCCTGGACTCACAAAACATGCTTATGGGATCTGCCTTACTTCAAAGACCTCCTTTGCCCACACAACATCGACGTGATGCACACTGAGAAGAATATCGCCGAGGCACTTTTTGGTACATTGTTCGGCATAGATGGGAAGTCAAAGGATAATACTAAGGCTAGAGTCGATCTGGAGGCGCTATGTGATAGGCCGTTACAAAACATGAAAGAACCGAAAGGAAAGCAGAACTGGACGAAGCCAAAGGCATGGTTCAATCTTGGAAGGCCGGCTATGAGGGAAATTATCTTGTGGGTGAAAATGCAGTTGATGTTCCCCGATGGGTATGCAGCGAATCTACAGAGGGGAGCCAGTCTTGATAAATTGAAGATATTTGGTCTCAAGAGTCATGATTGGCACATATGGATTGAGCGGGTAATGCCGGTGATGATGCGTGGCTTCATCCCTGAGGATGAATGGCTAGTACTGGCAGAACTCAGCTATTTCTTCCGTGTTCTTTGTGCGAAAGAACTATCGCCTAGCGTGCTAGAAGAAATGGAAGAGTTGGCGCCGGAGTTGATCTGCAAGTTAGAGAAGATCTTTCCACCGGGCTTCTTTAATCCAATGCAACATTTGATTTTGCATCTCCCGACCGAGGCAAGATTGGGGGGGCCCGTGCAAAATCGTTGGTGCTACCCAACTGAGAGGATGCAGAAGACGCTTCGACAAAAATGTAAAAATAAACGTAGAATTGAAGCATCGATGGCTGAGGCATTCATCACTGAGGAGGCGGCAAACTTCGTGACAGCACACTACGAAGCCAAAAATCGTCATTTGCATAATCTGAAGCCTCGGTACAATGCTGACGACCCTAAAAAGGGTGGATCCAACCTCAGCCTATTCAAAGGGAATCTCGCACCAGCCAGTGTTTCAAATCCAGTATCTTTGGATAACGAACAATGGCGGACCATTTCGTTGTATATCTTCAACAACCTGATAGAAGTGCGGCCGTACATCGAGTAAGTTCTCGGTACATAGTTTCGCAACTTCTATTTCCTTTGAACTGCTCTTATTTCTAGATATTTCATACAGTCGATACGTCGCCTTATTCTCGTATGGAGCGGTGATCCAAAAGGATTCTGTCGAAGAGTATGAGCTTCTCGCAAAGCAAGGAGGCGGCTATCCCGGTTTCATCTCTTGGTTCAAACAAACGGTAATTTCTATTAGACTTGTAGGCTAATTTGTAGGCGGCTATCCCGGTTTCATTCGCTAATTTGTGCGTAATGCAACAATCCTTTCATATTAAACTTGTAGGCTAATTCAGAGTCTATGGACGCCGAATTGAGACAAGTCGCTAATGGTTTTGACTATAAGGTCCGTTCATTTGACAAATACGACATCAACAGGTATCGCTTTCGTACCTATGGCAAAGAGCTATCTATGGCCGACAGAAAGTCTACAAATTGTTGTGTATCTGCTATCGGCGAAGGAGGTACCGAGTATTATGGGAGAGTTGAAGCAATTTATGAACTTCTATTCTATGGTGAAAACCCACCGAATGTCGTAGTCTTCAAATGTTATTGGTTTCAGCCGAAGGAGACTAGAAGGACTCATGAACATATAGGGCTAGTTGAAATCAACCAAAGCACCCATTTAGATGTTCCTGATGTCTATATTACGGCTCAACAGGCGACCCAAGTATTCTATCTACCGTGGGCCTGCCAAACTAATCCAAATCTGAAAGGTTGGGATGTCGTTTATGAAGTGCCGCCACGTGCTAGACTATCTCCCCCAAAGGAAGAGGATTATGAACCTCACATTAACCCAGACACATATGAAGGAGAATTCTTCCAAGAGACACGTCTTTCCAAAAAGCGTTTCAAGAACCGCTATACTTCACCCCAAAACATTGAAGTAGACAACGACGGTGAATCCGACATCACCCCAGAGGAGGAACAAGAAGAGCCGGAACAAGAAGAGGTTACTGCTGCGGATGACCTGTCATTGCTTGACCGATTACGTCAAGGTGGCCTTGAACATGTTGATGCCACTGAACCCTATGAGCCCGTCATTGATTATAGTGATGATGATGATTATGCATTTATTGATGATACTGATCGAGATTATTAGTAGTGTCAGGTATTAAATTTTTTAATGTTGTACTTGATGATGATACACTTAAGTGATACACATATTATTATTCATGTCGGTCTTTTTTTTATGTTGTACTAATTTCGTTTACTGTTTGTCATGGCAGGTGTTGAAAGATGGTGGGCGCTGGTCGGGAGCGTGCCAAGGCCCCTTCTTCGTCGGCGCGTGGTCTGAGGTCTTCGATTCCAGACGTACCTCTCCGCCGAGCATTGCTGGACAGTATGTCCACACCGCCGGGCCCTTCTTCGTCGACCGCGGTGCCCAGCAGGGGACGAGGTAGGAAGAGAGGAGGTGGGGCACGTGGTCGCGGGAGAGGAGGTAGGGTGACTGCTACGGCGCCTTCCTCGCCGCCACCCCCAGCTGTTTCACCCGAGCACGTGACTGCTAGGGTGGACTCGTCCAAGGAGGAGGCTACACGGACTCCGGTCCACGAGCCTCCGGTCCACGGGTCTTGGGCCCACGAGCCTCGGGTCGACTGGCCTTCGGCCCATGAGAGTTTGGCCCACGAGACCCCGGAGGAGCACATGTCCGGATGGGGTACCTGGCCGGATCAGCCCGAGGAGCCGAGTGGCCATGCTGATGATGGCGGGGAGCCGACTGATCTTGAGGAGGAGGGTGGCACCGTCTACCAGCGTGGTGCTACACGGCTCCCGTCCGTGCTGGCGACCCGCGAGTAGAGGTGGTTGATCTTCCCTGATGGGGAGAGGTACGTAAGTGCATTTAATATTTTTGTACCTTCTGCATTCACGTTTCTTCAAATAACTAATGCGTTGGCCTTGTCATGCTGCAGGGGTTGGGACCACCATCATAGTGTCCGCCGGCCCAACTCCGTCCTTGGAGTTCTTTGCCGGCAAAACTTCCCGGGGTTTGTCACGTTGCCTGGTGAGGGTCGGCTTCCAGAGCTTGGGTTGAGCTGGGAGCACTACGTGGCTGCCCCGGCCCCGCCGGATGTCATTATCGACGGTGTCGTGTGCGACACGAGGGCAGACATGGTGATCAGGACGTTCTGGGTAATTTCTCCTTTACACATTTCAAAATCTTCAACTAGCTAGTTATTAATTGTACTAATCAATATTGTCTCATTTGATTGCAGACATTCTACAGGTGTGAGGAGGGATACGAGGAGGACAGCGCAAATGTTATCCAGAACGTCTGCAAGCGCCTACTCCAGAACTTACGGCACGAGGCTCGGGTGCAGGCTGTTCGAGACTACTATGCCTTGCGTGGTATCAAGAAGACCAAGCCGGCGTGCCGCGATAAGTTCCTGAGTAAGGAGCAGTACATGAAGGTAATTCTTAAGGCCTTCTACTTAACTTCCTTCATTTAGTAATTCTTAGCCGTAGCGCTCAAGTTTCTATTTGCTAACTTAGGCGCCTCCGAGATGGTGTGCGGATCGGATGGATTGTTGGGAGGTGTTGGTCGATGAGTGGTGCTCAAAAGAATGGCTAGCCCTCCACAACCAGGCCAAGGACAAACGTGCCCAAATGGAAGGTGTGCCACACCATCAAGGCAGCTCCAACTTATATCAGTTCGGGCGCAACTGGGTATGTGGTTTGCTTCATGATTCATGCAATTCATTCATCATGCTAGCTTGAGCCCTTTAATTACTAATTTTCATTGTTTCTCTCTTTCAGGCACGCCACAATAAGGCGGATAAGGTGCCAGAGGTGTACGACCTGTATGCCATGGCCCACACTGGCTCTTTCAAGAAAGTCAAGGCTTTCTCTCAGTCTGACCTCGATGATGCAAACAACTTCACCAACATCTCCTCCCACAACAAGCTCGTGAGATATAGAGATGAGGGGAAGGCGAGGAAAGGGGAGGACTTTAACCCGAGCCAGGGTCCCATTGATCCAGAGCTGGTGATGATATCTGGTGGCGGGAGGTCCCATGGCTCCATAGCCATTGGAGATGGACTTATCCGTTGTCCTAGCACTCTCCCGGAGATCAAGGCGCGCCAGTCCAGCTCCGCTCCTGAGATAAGGCCTCGTGAACGGCCAGTGCAACTCGCCATCAAGGTTAGTGATACGTACTCAGTTATCTTTCTCCATTACATTGTGTGCGCTTCCATCAATGATTACAAATGGTCATGTGAGTGGTGTTGCAGGCTGCTATACAGACTGAGAGAGATAGAACGGAGAAACTTCTGGCGGAGGCGGCGGAGAGGCAGCGGGAGATGGAGGAGAGGACGAGAAAGATGATGGAGGAGGAGAGGGCACGGAATGACATGCAGGCAAGGGCCATGTACGAGCTCCTTGTGGTAAGTTTCTTCTGCAGATTACTTGCTAGTCTTAACATTTGAGTCTCATTACTAACTAGTATGACTCTGTTCTAAAAACCAAATGTGCAGTCTGTGTGCGAGAAGTCCGGTCAGCCCGCTCCGCCGATGCCAGTGATTGCTCCTGGGAGCACGGTGAGTTTAGTTTGAATGGACATTACTTGGTAGTCTTAACATTTGAGTGTCGTAATGCTAACGAGACATTGGAAATGATCTTTGGTGCAGCTTAACTCCAGAAACGCATCGCACGATCCTTCTCCAGGTAGCGGCACTAGCCACCCCGCTCCTACACCTCCCTGATCACGGTAAGTTTCTCTAGTGTTTTGCTTAACAAATGCATAAAGACCTAGACTTAGCTTTATTTCCTCCAATATGCTTACCATAATGACCTAGAGTTAGCTTATTTTCCTCCAAAATGACCCATTTTACCTAGGTTAGCTTATAAATGATGCAGTTCATCCAAGTTAGCTCAAAAATGACCCATTTTACCTAGATTAGCTCCTAAATGATCCATTTTACCTATGTTAGCTTTAAAATGGCCCATTTCACCTAGGTTAACTCCAAAATGACCCATCTTACCTAGGTTATCTCATAAACGATCCATTTCAACTAATTTAGCTCATAAACGATCCATTTGACCTAAGTGAGCTAAAAAACGATCCATTTCACCTAAATTAGCTCTTAAATGATCCATTTCACCTAAGTTAGCTAAAAAAAGATCCATTTCAACTAAATTAGCTCTAAAATGACCCATTTTACGTAGATGAGCTCCTAAATGATCCATTTTACGTACGTTAGCTTTAAAATGACCCATTTCACCTAGGTTAGCTCCAAAATGACCTATTTCACCTAGATTAGCTCCAAAATGACCCATTTCACCTAGGTTAGCTCCAAAATGACCCATTTCACCTTACTTAGCTCAAAAACGATGCCCTTCACCTTAGTTAGCTCATAAACGACCCATTTCAACTAAGTTAGCTCATAAATGATCCATTTCAACTAAGTTAGATCATAAACAACCCATTTCAACTTAGTTAGCTCATATATGATCCATTTCACCTAAGTTAGCTCATAAATGACATATACTTCTTGTTCTAGTCTTCTTCTTGTTCTAGTCACCTATTTCTAACTTTCTTATTTACCATTTTGCAGATTTCATTCACTTCATGGAAGCTAGCTTGCTATGATGGAGTGCTTGCTTTTCCTTTGATGAAACTTTGCATTGTATCTAGCTTGTTATGATGGATGGAACTATGTGATATGGATCATTGCATCTAACTTGCTATGTTGATGAAACTTTGCATTGTAATATATATATGGATGGAACTATGTGTATGGATGGAACTTGCTTATGTATGAACAATGTGTATGGATGAAACTGATGTGATATGTGATATGAAACTTATGTGCTGGATATGTGATATGAAACTTATATATTTTCTGTGCAAATTGTGGGATTTAATTAAAAACAGAAAAAACAGACAATATGCAGGCTCTTTGCCGTCTGCCACCGACGGCAAAGAGCTCTTTGCCGTCTGCCGCGGACGGCAAAGAAGCCACGTGGCAGCCAACTGTGCTTCCTGGGAGCTGACCCATTTGGTCAGTTTGCCTACAGTGGCTGACGGCAAAGACTTTGCCGTCCGTGGCAGATGGCAAAGAACCTGCACTTTGCCATCAGTGGCAGACGGCAAAGAACCTGCCATCTAGTGACGTGTAGATGACATCATAAGGTGGACGGCAAAGACCAGAGAAATTTTGCCGTCCGCGGCGGACGGCAAAGGTCTGCCGTTAGCCACTTAACGGACTGACAGCGCAATTATTGCCGTCCGCCCTCTTTGCCATCCGCCGCAGACGGCAAAGAGCCTTTGCCGTCCGCCGCCAGGAAGCAGACGACAAAGCAGCTGTTTACCGTAGCCTTCTTTGTCGGAGCCTTTTGCCGTCCGCGGCTGACGGCAAAGGTCTTTGCCGTCCGCCTGTCGAGCCTTTGCCGTCCGCCGTGGCAGACGGCAAAGTAGCTGTTTCCTGTAGTGATTGACTAAGCTTCTCTCACAAGCAAAACATGATCACACCTTAGTACTCTTTGGGTGTTAATCACATAGCGATGTGAACTAGATTATTGACTCTAGTAAAACCCTTTTGGGTATTGTGATAACCCGCAAGTATAGGGGATCGCAACAGTTTTCGAGGGTAGAGTATTCGACCCAAAATTTATAGATTTGACACATGGGGAGCCAAAGAATATTTGGAGGTATTAGCAGCTGAGTTGTCAATTCAACAACACCTGGAGATTAATTATCTGCAGCAAAGTGATCAGTAGCAAAGTAGTTTGATAGTTTTGATAGTAGTGACAGCAGCAACGTAATAGTAACAGTGATAGCAGTAATTTGTAGCAAGTGTAACATTTATGATAGCAATAGTAACGCAGCAAGATCAATATAAATAAATTCGTAGGCATTGGATCGGTGACTTGTTGGATGATATTCATCATGTGACAGTTATAACCTAGGGTGATATGACACTAGCTCCAGTTCATCGATATAATGTAGGCATGTATTCCGTAAATAGTCATACGTGCTTTATTAAAAGAACTTGCATGACATCTTTTGTCCTACCCTCCCGTGGCAGCGGGGTCCATATTGGAAACTAAGGGATATTAAGGCCTCCTTTTAATAGAGAACCGGAACAAAGCATTAACACATAGTGAATACATGAACTCCTCAAACTAGGGTCATCACCGAGAGTGGGCCCGGTTGTTGTCACTCCGGGGTTGTTGGATCATAACCATAGTATATGACTATAACTTGCAAGATAGGATCTAAAACATGGATATAATGATGAATTCGTAAACGGTTCAGATCTAAGTTCATGGCACCCGGCCCCAAAGTGACAAGCATTAAGCATGGCAAAGTCATAGCAACATCAATCTAAGAACATAGTGGATACCAGGGATCAGGCCCTAACAAAACTAACTCGATTACATGATGAATCTCATCCAACTCCTCACCGACTAGCGAGCCTACGAAGGAATTACTCACTCCCAGTGGGGAGCATCATGGAATTGGCAATGGAGATTGGTTGGTGATGACGAAGAACGAAGATCCCCCTCTCTGGAGCCCCAAACGGACTCCAGATCTGCCCTCTCGAGGAAGAACAGGGCTTGGCAGCGGCTCCGTCTCGTGGATTGCGATAATTCTTTCTCCCTGATTTTTTCTGGAATAATGTGATTTTATAGTATCAGGGGGGTCATCAGCAGGGCCACGAGGTGGGTACAACCCACCTGGGCGCGCCAGGAGAGGGGGGCGTGCCCTGGTGGGTTGTGCCCACCCAAGGGCCCTCTCTGGTGGGTCTTGGCTCCAAAAATTCTTATTATTGATATAAAAAATCCTCGCAAAGTTTCGTTCCATTCCAAGAACTTTCATTTCTGCACAAAAACAACACCATGGTAGTTCTGCTGAAAACAATGTCAGTCCGGGGTTAGTTTCATCCAAATCATGCAAATTAGAGTCCAAAACAAGAGGAAAAGCGTGAGAAAAAGTAGATACATTAGAGACGTATCAACTCCCCCAAGCTTAAACCTTTGCTTGTCCTCAAGCAATTCAGTTGATAAACTGAAAGTGAGAAAGAAAAACTTTTACGAACTCTTTTGCTCTTGTTTGCATAAATAAGCTTAAACATCACCCAGGTTTTCAGCCAACATTGTAACTAACCATGTCAACAATAACTCTTAAATATTATAATGACTCATATCAATAGCATAATCAGCTAGCGAGCAATAATAAAATATCTCAAACAGCAACATGTTGTCAAAACAACCATGATATAATATGACAGTAGTGGTATCTCGCTAGCCCTTTCTGCGACCACAAAACATTAATGCAGAGCACCTCCAAAGTTCAAGCAGTGACTAAACATTGTAATTCATGGTAGAAAAGATCCAGTCATTATGCACCCAACATTTGCTATACACAGTGCATAAATCATGACAGCTGTGTTCTACTCAGTTTCTGGCGCTTGTTTTTAGAAGGTGGTGACACAACATAAAAGTAAATAGAAAGTCCCTTCGCAAAGGGAAGCAGTGATTTGCAGAGGTGCCAAAGCTCAATTTTTAAAACAGAGGTAAATGATAATTTTGAGACATGCCCCCTTCTCATTCACTTCACGACCATCAGTTATCAACATCTTCCATGCTAATAACGCTAGTGGCGGTTCCCAAGCAGAAAGTAAAGGTTTTGACTCCATTGGGAGTTTTTGTTTAATTATTCAAGAGATCTTTTTCATGTTTGCAGTTTGGGACTGGGCATCCCTATTACCGCCCATTTCCCCGTGCGATGGCGAGTGAATAAACACTCGACCTGAGGATAACCCGCTTAGCACGAAACATATCGACTACCTCCTGTCGTTCCAAGAACGATCCAGGCACACAAAACGGATAATTTTTAGAAGTTTTTAGAGGTGGCACATGAAAATTTACTTAGGATGGCAGGGTAATACCGCATATAGGTAGGTATGGTGGAATCATCTGGAATAACTTTGGGTTCAAGGTTTTTGATGTACAAGCAGAATTCCCACTTAGTACAGGCGAAGGCTAGCAATTAAGATTGGGAAGCGGCCAGCTAGAGAGCAACAACGATCATGACAAGGCATTATGCATAAGTAACATTGGACACTAGCATGAGTAGGATATAAACACCATGAACATAAAAATATAGAGGCTATGTTGGTTTTGATTCAACTACATGCATGAACATGTACCAAGTCAAGCCACTCGAACATTCGGAGGAGGATACCATATCATCATACTACATCACAATCATTTTAATGCTATGTTGATATCCAAGATAAATCATTATCAACTCCCAGCTACTTATGCATGGCATGAGAAACTATAATCTCTAATTGTCATTTCAAACATGTTTAATCATAATGGACTGAAGCCTGGATACTAGGTTAAACATATTTACACAAACAGAACAAGTCGAGTTCATACCAGTTTCTCTTTGCCACGGCCAGTTCATCGAATATCGTCATTATTGCCTTTCACTTGCACGACCGAATGATATGAAAATAACAATAATGCAAGAGTGCCGTGGACTAAGCTGGAATCTGCAAACATTTTATTCAACACGAGAAGACAAGGTAAAATGTGCCCTTTATTAGTTCAACAATTATTCATATGAGAGCCACTCAACATTTTCATCGTGGTCTTCTCCTCGGTAAAACTCGAATAAAAAGAAAGGAAATTCAGAGAAACACACTGAAATATTTTTGGAGTTTTTGGTTTTCTAGAACAAGCAAATAAAAAGCAAAAACGAGAAAAACTATTTACACGGGAAAGCTCCCAACAAGCAAAAGAAGAACAAGGAAATCTTTTTGGGTTTTCTTTTTAATACTACTACTGAGCATGCATAGAAAGTAAATTACTACAAATAATTTTTTTGGTTTTTCTAAAGTTTATCAGACACACAAGAAGAAAGCAAGAAAATAAATCTAAGCATGGATGATACAATGAAAAAGTGTGAGCACCGACAAATAGAATGATATGTGAACATGAATATAATATCGGTGAGAACACGTACTCCCCCAAGCTTAGACTTTTCGCCTAAGTTGGTTATCGATCAGTAGCCTGGAGGGTAGTAGTCGGCATGGTAGCTCACGGAGGCTCTCGGTGCGGATGCCTCGGCACACCGTGCCGCTACCAGTGCTGCGTTATGAGTTCGGGCCTCGCTCTCAAGAACAAAATATCTTTCCTTGCTGTTATAATCAAAGAGAGCAGGCGCAGGCAAATATGTGTCCACAACATGTGATTGGTTAAACAACAAATTATAAGTGAAGTTATCAGCCCTTCCCTTGAGAATCTTATGATCTTTTAAGGCATCAAAATCTAAATATCGAGTGGGTAAGATGGGGTCAAAGGGCAAAGGTGAAACACCCAGTCCTCGTGCTAAACATGTGACATAAATTCCACCATAGAACCAGCCACTTTTGGCGTTATGCTGAAGTCTACGTGCAACAATTGCTCCAAGGTTTAATTCCTTTCACCAGTGAGAGTGGTGTGAATGAGGCTCAAGTCTGGCGAACAAAGTATGCTGCAGTCTTGCTTGCCTACTATGCATTTCCCGTTAAATAATGCAAAATACTGGATTGCGGGAAAGTGGACACTTTTTATTCTTCCTTGTCTCACTCCTCTATTTTCACCGTAACAAAGGCTAGTCAAAAGGTCTCATACTCAGCCTTTGCTGGCTCATCAAGCGAACCCCAAACGGAAGTTTGCGTGGTAAGAAAAATTCTCTAGTGAGATAGTAAATGGTTCATCATAAAGCATAAAAGACACCCTAGACTCACGTGGAAAATATTTAAATCCTTTGACAAATGATTCAGTGAGAAGATGGCGTTGTTCACACTTATTTGAGAGGTAGGGACCGAGATCAGCATTGTGAACATACTGCTCAAATTCCTCCTTGATGCCCACCTGCACCGTATATTCATCGCAAGGCCATAAGCATGTTTTTGTGGTGGATCTCGCGTGGAACTTTCACTTGGTTCAACATAGGACCGACGAGCAGAACTGTCACTAGAATATGCCCCCAAGGATCGTCTCCTCGAGGAACTCCTTCCAAATAGGTTCATCATGTCCGTGTACAATTTTCTGAAAATAAAATTTTTGAGGTGACAAAAATTTGTCAACAAAACTTTACAAAACTAATAGCAACTACTCATAGGGATACATAGAGGCCATAGCAAGCATTCAAACTACTTAGAACACTAAGAATTCAACATGCAAGCACATTTACAGCAGCACGAAGAGTAGCTAATTATTCAAAGTATAAACCACTAAAACAAAAACTAATGGGACAAATCGTGGAGTCACATACCAAGCAACAATCCCCCGAAATTGTTTCGGAAACGGAGCTTCGAGCAAAGAGATCGAAATCCGCGTGTTTGAGCTCAAGAACACGGGAGAGAGAGCAATGGGGATTTTTTTCTGGAGGTGAGTGATGATGTGGGCTAAAGATATAAGTGAGGGGGGCCACGTGGGGACCACAACCCATCAGGGTGCGCCTGGGGGCTCTGGCGCGCCCAGGTGGGTTGTGCCCACCTGGTGCACCTCCCTCTGGTAATTTTTGCACCAAAAATTCTTAAATATTCAGGAAAAAATCATATAAAATATTTAGGGCATTATGAGAACTTTTATTTTTGGTCATTTTTTATTGCACGGGAAATCCAGAAACAGACAAAACATGGCATTTTATTTTATTTAACTAATAAAAACAGAAAACAAAAGGTAGGGACAAAAGGTAGTGCTTACTAAATTCATCAACTTCATACCGTTCAAAAATGATTCATTAATAAGGTTGATCAGGTCTTATTAACAACCACTTTCGATTAGCATGAAACCAAAGAACTTTCGTAAATCACTAAGTTACCTCAATGGGGATATGCATTTCCCCAACAATAAGTATTTCATATTTCTTTTTGACAGTAGGTAGAGGTATTTGAAAACTTCCAATAGTGATTGTCAGAGATTTTTCAATAACATCAATACCATTCACTTGGAATTGTTTCTTCGGAAAGTGCGTCGTATGCTCATTACCATTGATATGAAAAGTGACCTTGCTTTTATTGCAATCAATAACAGCCCCTGCAGTATTCAAGAAGGGTATACCAAGGATAATCGACATGTTGTCGTCCTTGGGCATCTCAAGTATAACAAAGTCAGTCAAAATAGTAACATTAGCAACAACAACGGGCACATCCTCACAGATACCGATAGGTATGGCAGTTGATTTGTCAGCCATTTGCAAAGATATTTAGTAGGCGTGAGTTTATTCAAGTCAAGTCTTTTATATAAAGAGAAAGTCATAACACTAACACCAGCTCCTAAATTACACAAAGCAGTTTTCACATAATTCTTTTTGATAGAGCAAGGTATAGTTGGTATTCCCCGATCTCCAAGTTTTTTAGGTACTCCGTCTTTGAAAGTGTAATTAGCAAGCATAGTGGAGATTTCAGCTTTCGGTATTTTTCTCTTATTAGTGATGAGTTCTTTCATGTATTTTGCATAAGGAGGCATTTTGAAGATATCAGTCAAGCGAGTACGCAAAAAGACTGGCCTCAACATTTTAGCAAAGCGTTCAAATTCTTCATCATCTTTTTTTAGTTGACTTGGGTGGAAAAGGCATAGGTTTTTGAACCCACGGTTCCCTTTCTTTACCATGTTTCCTAGCCACAAAGTCTCTTTTATCATACCTTTTATTCTTAGGTTGTGGGTTATCAAGATCAACAGGTGGTTCTATCTCAACATCATTGTCTGGTTCTTTTTCATTATTTGGTTGAGTGTCTTCATGCACCTCATCACTATCTTTTTCATTATCACTAGGTGAGTGTTCATTACCAGATTGAGTTTCAGCATCAGAGATAGAAGTTTCATTTTCATTATCAGGAGGTTTTTCTATTTCAGGTTCACTAGAAGTATGCAAAGTCCTATCATTTTTGTTTTTCTTGTTAGAAGGACTAGGTGCACTAGTGTTGTTTCTTTGTGAATCTTGTTCAATTCTTTTTGGGTGTCCCTCAGGATAAAGTGGTTCCTAAGTCATTTTACCTCCTCTAGTTGCAACTCTAATAGCAAAGTCATGCATATTATGATTCATTTCATCAAGTAATTCTCTTTGTGATTTAGCAACTTGTTCTAGTTGGGTTTGAACCATAGAAGCATGTTTTCCAACACCTCTAACATCATTTGAGATTCTAAATAACAAGTCACTCAAGCGAGCAATCATATCAGAATTATATTTCAATTGTTTCATAACATTGGCATTGAAGTGATCTTGTTTTCTAATGTAGTTTTGAAACTCATAAAGGCATTGACTAGGATGCATATTGTGAGGATTATGATTTTCATTGAATTTCATAAGAGAATTTACCTCTACCACCTTAGGCATTGGTGGTGTATTAAGCCCATGTATTTCTTCAATAGGAGGTAAATTTTTAACATCCTCAGCTTTAATACCCTTTTCCTTCATAGATTTCTTTGCCTCTTGCATATGTTCAGGACTGAGATATAATATACTCCTCTTCTTCGGAGTGGGTTTAGCCGGTGGTTGAGGAATAGTCCAATCATCATAATTTTTCAATATGTTACTCAATAATTGTTCAGCCTATCCAAAAGTTTGTTCCCTGAAAACACAACCAGCACAACTATCTAGGAAGTCCCTAGAAGCATTGGTCAGTCCATTATAGAAGATATCAAGTATTTCATTTTTCTTAAGAGGATGATCAGGCAAAGCATTAAGTAATTTGCAAAGCCTCCCCCAAGCTTGTGGGAGACTCTCTTCTTTAATTTGCACAAAGTTGAATATTTCCTGTAAGGCAGCTTGTTTCATATGAGCAGGAAAATATTTTTGAGAGAAGTAATAAACCATATCCTGGGGACTACGCACACAACCAGGAGCAAGAGTATTGTACCAAGCTTTAGCATCACCCTTTAATGAGAAAGGAAATAATTTGAGAATAAAGTAGTAGCGAGTTTTATCATCATGAGTAAAAAGGGTGGCCATATCATTCAACTTAGTAAGATGTGCCACAACAGTTTCAATTTCATAACCATGGAAATGATCAGATTCAACCAAAGTAATTAACTCTGGGTTGACAGAGAATTCATAATCCTTATCAGCAATACACACTACAAAAAAACACACATCCATGACATTTTGGGCCGAATGAATTTTTTCTGTCATACTTATGACACTTCTATGACGATAATTGTGACAAAACCCGGTATCATCATAGATGTGGTGGGCTCTTACTTCTATGACAAAAAATCATGACAGAAAATGGGCTTTTCTTCCTGGGCAGGCCGGAGACGCAGCTGCATGACATTCTTTGGGCCGTCCATGACGGAAATAACCGTGGTAGAAGCGAGGGCGAGGTAAATATCGGGGTGTTCCCGGTTACGGTGGGTGGTCGGGGCCGAGCGATGCACGTTTCTCTCGTACACGCACGCGCGTGGGTGCGAGGCGTTGGGCTCTAACTGAAATCGAGCGATTGCACTACAGGCTACGCGTTACTGAACCTGAGCAATCGGTCGATGGCTGTTAACTGAACCCGATCGAGCGATTCCTTCACTACTGCTGCTAACTGAAGCCGATCGATGCTGCCTCTGGATGAATAGTGAGTGTTGCTAGGGGGGGGGTTGGATGAACAGTTCCCGGTGGGGGTGGATGAACAGGACCCCGTGGTGTTGCCTTTGGATGAACAGGACCACGATCGATCGAGCCGGTTGGGGCTGGATGAACAGGACCCCGTGGAGGGCTGGATGAACAGGACCACCCCGTGGAGGGCTGGATGAACAGTAGACGGTGGAGGGCTGGATGAACAGTAGCCCGTGGAGGGGTGGTTGAACAGGAGCCCGTGGAGAGGGCTAGTTGAACAGTAGCCGATGGAGTAGCGTGCGGTGGAGGCTGGATGAACAGGAGCCCGTGGATGAACAGTCGCAGGTGGAGGCTGGAGGAGGTCGACGGTGGATGAACAATAGCCCGTGGAGGCTGGAGGGGGTCGACGATGGAGATGAACAGTATCCCGTGGAGTCCCGTTTTGCGGTACGCCACACCCCTCCCGATGAACAGGACCCCCGTTTCGACCGTAGCGCTCCAACACAAGTCCGTTTCCTCCGTTTTGCGGTACGCCACACCCCTCCCGATCAACAGGACCCCCGTTTCGATCGTAGGAGGTCTGTTTCCTCCGTTTTGCGGTACGCCAGACCCCTCTCGATGAACAGGATCCTGTTTCGACCGTGGCTGGTCGAACACAAGGCCGTTTCCTTCGTTTTGCGGTACGCCACGCCTCGTTTCCATCGGCTGTTCCGTCCAAGCCCTCCCAATGAACACGGCGACACATTTCGTTCCGACCCAGCCGGTTGGCTCCCCATGAACACGACGACGATGCTGTTTCTCCGTTCCGATCCAGCCATGTACATAAGCCCTGGCCGTACGTATGGGCGAGTAGGCGTTCGAGACCCCGCCCGTATGTACGTACGTGGCCGTATTTTCTTTCTTGCACATTGGCCGTTGTACGTGCATGTACATGCTATGTGCGCGCCTCTACATCGACCAGTATGTACGTACACGTTCGCGACCAGAATGATAACACTACGTACGCTTCGACCAGGTGGGGCCCGACTGTCACGCACTTCCTTGCGTGCGAAGATGTAGCTGGTGGGTCCCAGCAGTCAGGGGGGTGAATCGTTTTTTTTGCCCGGACGCACTTCCTTGCGTGCAAAGATGTAGCTGGTAGGTCCCAGCAGTCTGGGGGGAAACATTTTTTTCACGAAATATGATTGCCCGTCCGGTGGGTCCCTGCTATCAGGTGGAGGAATCATTATTTTCCGCGTAATAAGGAGGCACTTCCTTGCTGCGGCCGTGGACCCAGCTGTCAGCCTCTCCACGTACAGTCCATGTTCGATGGAAGCCGTTCCTTGACCACGTTGACCACGCCGCGCCGAGAGCACCAGGGCGGTGGACGACGACGAGGCCTAGGAAGGGGACGACGCGGAGCCGGGGAAGACGCGACAGTGGATGCCCACGTGTAGAGGAGTATGAGGAGTTCACTGGTTCGCTGCGGTGTGAGGCTGCCGTCGCCGCAGAATAACAGGGGGTGTGGGTGAGTAGAGGGATGGCCTGGCCATCGGTGGGAGTAGTAGGGGGCGGTGAGGCCTCCGCGGCATCGTAGCCGACCACGGGAGGCAGGAGCACGAGGCACGACCGACGCTGGTTTGGGCGGCAGGAGCAAGAAGACCAGAGGTTGAAGAAGCACTATGGCCGTTGGATGGACATCGTACGGTCACTGGAGCTAGAATCGTGCATATTGACTAAGTTGACAAAGCCCTCCGTCCCCGTCAACTTAGTTGGCCCACAAGTCAGCCTCCCACTATTGTGGGTCCCAGCTAGCAGGGGGTATTCATTTTTTGTGCGTAATAAGGAGGCACTTCCTTGCGTGCGAAGATATAGCTGGTGGGTCCGACCTGTCAGCGGTGGGAACGTTTTTTTCGCAAAATACAGAGGCCCTTCCAGTGGGTCCTAGCTGTCAGTTGGATGAATCATTATTTTGCGCGTAATAAGGAGGCATTTCCTTGCGTACGGCCGTGGACCCAACTGTCAGCCTCTCCACGCATAGTCTACTTCCGATGGTGTCGTTCGTTGACCATGTTGACCACTCCGCACCGAGCGCATCCAAGGTAGTGGACGACGGCGAGGCCCCGGACAGCAACAAGCCGGAGATGGGAAGACGCGGGAGTAGAGTCACAGACAGAGAGGTGTACGAGGGTTAACTGTTTCTGGTGCGGTGTGGTTCTGCAGTCGGTGGAGAAGAACATGAGGTGTGGAGGGGTGGAGGGATGGCCTGGCCAACGATGGAGTAGCGCTTCACAGTGAAGCGTGCTAAGCAGAGCTGCTAGCAGCAGGAGGCGGGAGCAGGTGGTCCCAGCGGCGCTGGAGGAAGAACACGAGAGATTGAAGATGGATGCCAGTTGTTGCTACCTCTTGAGCACTGCATTGGTTTTCCCTTGAAGAGGAAAGGGTGATGCAGCAAAGTAGCATAAGTATTTCCCTCAGTTTTTGAGAACCAAGGTATCAATCCAGTAGGAGGCCACATGCAAGTCCCTTGTACCTACACAAACAAATAAGAACCTTGCAACCAACGGGATAAAGGGGTTGTCAATCCCTTCACGGCCACTTGCAAAAGTGAGATCTGATAGAGACGATAAGATAACATTTTTGGTATTTTTATGATAAAGACTAAAAGTAAAGAAAGCAAAATAAACGGCGCCAGAAATAGCTTGTTGACGGGAGATTAATATGATGGAGAATATACCCGGGGGCCATAGGTTTCACTAGTGGCTTCTCTCAAGATAGCATAAGTATTACGGTGGGTAAACAAATTACTGTCAAGCAATTGATAGAAAAGTGCATAATTATGAGAATATCTAGGTATGATCATGTATATAGGCATCACGTCCGTGACAAGTAGACCGACTCCTGCCTGCATCTACTACTATTACTCGACACATCGACCGCTATCCAGCATGCATCTAGAGTATTAAGTTCATAAGAACGGAGTAACGCTTTAAGCAAGATGACATGATGTAGAGGGATAAACTCATGCAATATGATATAAACCCCATCTTTTTATCCTCGATGGCAACAATACAATACGTGTCGTTTCCCCTACTGTCACTGGAATCAAGCACCGCAAGATTGAACCCAAAGCTAAGCACTTCTCCCATTGCAAGAAGGATCAATCTAGTAGGCCAAACCAAACTGATAATTCGAAGAGACTTGCAAAGATAACCAATCATACATAAAAGAATTCAGAGAAGATTTAAATATTGTTCATAGATAATCTTGATCATAAACCCACAATTCATCGGATCTCGACAAACGCACCGCAAAAGAAGATTACATCAAATAGATCTCCAAGAGAATTGAGGAGAACTTTGTATTGAGATCCAAAGAGAGAGAAGAAGCCATCTAGCTAATAACTATGGACCCGAAGGTCTGGGGTAAACTACTCACACATCATCGGAGAGGCTATGGTGTTGATGTAGAAGCCCTCCATGAGCAATGCCCCCTCCGGCGGAGCACCGGAAAAGGCCCCAAGATGGGATATCATGGGCACTGAAGGTTGCGCCGGTGGAATTAGGTTTTCGTGGTGCTCCTCGATGGTTTCGGGGTACGTAGGTATATATAGGAGGAAGAAGTAGGTCGGTGGAGCCACGAGGGGCCCACGAGGGTGGAGGGCGCGCCCAGGGGGGTAGGCGCGCCCCCTGCCTCGTGGCCTCCTTGTTGATTGCTTGACGTCCACTCCGAGTCCTCTGGATCACGTTTGTTCCAAAAATAACTCTCCCGAAGGTTTCATTCCGTTTGGACTCCGTTTGATATTCCTTTTCTACGAAACACTGAAATAGGCAAAAAAATAGCAATTTGCACTGGGCCTTGGGTTAATAGGTTAGTCCCAAAAATAATATAAAAGTGTATAAATAAGCCCATTAGACATCCAAAACAGAATATATAATAGCATGGAGCAATCAAAAATTATAGATACGTTGGAGACGTATGAAGCATCCCCAAGCTTAATTCCTGCTCGTCCTCGAGTAGGTAAATGATAAAAACAGAATTTTTGATGTGGAATGCTACTTAGCATATTCTTCAATGTATTTCTCTTTATTGTGGCATGAATGTTCAGATCCGAAAGATTCAAGATAAAAGTTTAATATTAACATGAAAATAATAATACTTCGAGCATACTAACAAAGCAATCATGTCTTCTCAAAATAACATGGCCAAAGAAAGTTATCCCTACAAAATCATATAGTCTGGCTATGCTCTATCTTCACCACACAAAGTATTTAAATCATGCACAACCCCGATGACAAGCCAAGCAATTGTTTCATACTTTTGATGTTCTCAAACTTTTTCGATCTTCACGCAATATATGAGCGTGAGCCATGGACATAGCACTATAGGTGGAATAGAATGGTGGTTGTGGAGAAGACAAAAAGGAGAAGATAGTCTCACATCAACTAGGCGTATCAACGGGCTATGGAGATTCCCATCAGTAGATATCAATGTGAGTGAGTAGGGATTGCCATGCTACGGATGCACTGGAGCTATAAGTGTATGAAAGCTCAACAAAAGAAACTAAGTGGGCGTGCATCCAACTCGCTTGCTCACGAAGACCTAGGGCATTTTGAGGAATCCCATCATTGGAATATACAATACAAGTTCTATAATGTAAAATTCCCACTAGTATATGAAAATGACAACATAGGAGACTCTCTATCATGAAGATCATGGTGCTACTTTGAAGCACAAGTGTGCAAAAAGGATAGTAACATTGTCCCTTCTCTCTTTTACTCTCATTATTTTTTTTCTCTCTTCTTTTTATTTGGGACTTCTTTCTCTTTTTTTGGCCTCTTTTTTTTTCTTCGTCCGGAGTCTCATCCTGACTTATGAGGGAATCATAGTCTCCATCATCCTTTCCTCACATGGCAGAATGGTCTAATAATGATCATCACACTTTTATTTACTTACAACTCAATACTTAGAACAAAATATGACTCTATGTGAATGCCTCCGGCGGTGTACCGGGATATGCAATGAATCAAGAGTGACATGTATGAAAGAAATATGAAGGTGGCTTTGCGACAAATACGATGTCAACTACATGATCATGCAAAGCAATATGACAATGATGAAGCATGTCATAAGAAATGGAATAGTGGTAAGTTGCATGGCAATATATCTTGGAATGGCTATGGGAATGCCATAATAGGTAGATATGGTGGCAGTTTTGAGGAAGTTATAAGGTGGGTATATGATACCGGCGAAAGGTGCATGGTATTAGAGAGGCTAGCAATGGTGGAAGGATGAGAGTGCGTAGAATCCATGGACTCAACATTAGTAATGAAGAACTCACATACTTATTGCAAAAATCTATTAGTTATCGAAACGAAGTACTACGCGCATGCTCCTAGGGGGATAGATTGGTAGGAAAAGACCATCGCTCGTCCCCGACCGCCACTCATAAGGAAGACCATCAATAAATAAATCATGCTCCGACTTCATCACATAACGGTTCACCATACGTGCATGCTACGGGAATCACAAACTTTAGAACAAGTATTTCTCAAATTCACAACTACTCAACTAGCATGACTCTAATATCACCATCTTCATATTTCAAAACAATTATCAAGTATCGAACTTCTCTCAGTATTCAATGCACTTTATAGTTTTTTCTTGGATGCCTATCATTTTAGGACTAATTTTATAACCAAAGAAAATTACCATGCTGTTCTAAGGACTCTAAAAATAATATAAGTGAAGCATGAGAGATCAATAATTTCTATAAAATATAACCACCACCGTGCTCTAAAAGATATAAGTGAAGCACTAGAGCAAAATTGTTTAGCTCAAAATATATAAGTGAAGCACATAGAGTATTCTAATAAATTCTGAATAATGTGTGTCTCTCTCAAAAGGTGTGTACAGCAAGGATGATTGTGGTGAACTAAAAAGCAAAGACTCAAATCATACAAGACGCTCCAAGCAAAACACATATCATGTGGTGAATAAAAATATAGCTCCAAGTAAAGTTACCGATGGACGAAGACAAAAGAGGGGATGCCTTCCGGGGCATCCCCAAGCTTAGGCTTTTGGGTTGTCCTTAGATTTTACCTTGGGGTGCCTTGGGCATCCCCAAGCTTAGGCTCTTGCCACTCCGTGTTCCATAATCCATCAAATCTTTACCCAAAACTTGAAAACTTCACAACACAAAACTTAAGAGAAAATCTCGTGAGCTCCGTTAGCGAAAGAAAAGAAAACACCACTTCAAGGTACTGTAATGAACTCATTATTTATTTATATTGGTGTTAAACCTACTGTATTCCAACTTTGCTATGGTTCATAAGCTCCATTACTAGCCATAGATTCATCAAAATAAGCAAACAACACGCGAAAAACAGAATCTGTCAAAAACAGAACAGTCTGTAGTAATATGTAACTAACGCAAACTTCTGGAACTTCAAAAATTCTAAAATAAATTGCTGGACGTGAGGAATTTATCTATTAATCATATTCAAAAATAATCAACTAAATAGCACTCTCCAGTAAAAAGTTGTAGCTAATCTCGTGAGCGCTAAAGTTTCTGTTTTTTACAGCAAGATCGCAAAGACTTTCCCCAAGTCTTTCCAAAGGTTCTACGTGGCACAAACACTAATTAAAACACAAAACCACATCTAAACAGAAGCTATATGGATTATTTATTCCTAAACATAACCAAAAAGCAAGAAACTAAAATAAAATTGGGGTGCCTCCCAACAAGCGCTCGTTTAACACCCTAAGCTAGGCATTGAGATTTTGATGATGCTCACATGAAAGACAAGAATTGAAGCGCAAAGAGAGCATCATGAAACACGTAACAAACACATATAAGTCTAACATACTTGCTATGCATAGGCATCTTATAGGCAAACAAATTATCATAGCAAGCAAAAACTAGCATATGCAAGGGAGTGGAAAGAAACAATAGCAATCTCAACATAACGAGAGGTGGTTTAGTAACATGAAAATTTATACAACCATATTTTCCTCTCTCATAATAATTACATGTAGGATCATAAGAAAATTCAACAATATAGCTATCACAAAACATATTGTTAACACAATCCACATGTATGCAAAGTTGACACTCTTCCAAAATAGTGGGATTAACATTAACTAAAGTCATGACCTCTCCAAACCCACTTTTATCAAAAAATTCATAAGATTGATCATACTCCAAAGTAATGGGATCTAAAGTTGACACTCTTCCAAACCCACTTTCAATATTATTGCAAATATTATTATCAATCTCATATTCATCATGAGGCTTAAATAAAAGTTCAAGATCATAAGAAGAATCACCCCAATCATGATCATTGCAACAAGTAGTAGACATAGCAAAACTAGCATCCCCAAGCTTAGGGTTTTGCATATTATTAGCACAATTGACATCAAGAGAATTTATAATAAGATTATTGCAATCATTCTTTTCATCGATGGAACTATCATGTATGGGTGCAATAGCAACGATCTCATGTTTAACATAAGGAACTATAACAAATTCGTTTCATAAATATTGGCATCATGGCCACAAGAATAGCAAGCATCATGTTTATCAAGGGGTATTTCAATCAAATAACCGGAATCATAATTATCTATAGATTCGTGCATATCATTATTTTCTTCCAAAGCAACGGTCATTCTCTCAATAAATTCCTTAACATAGGCATTATGAGCAAAGTTTTCATAGCAATATTTAAGTATGTCGGAATTTTCAGATTTGTAGAGAGTAATATTTCAATCAAAGAAGCAACTTCATGAGCACCCTTAAAAATGACAAATTCTTTAATTTGTTCAATATCATAGTAACTATAAACACCCTTTACATAAGAAGATAAGATTTCATTATCGTTAAACTCACATAGGTAGGGGAGGTGTTTTTTAGGGTTCTTAGAGCAACAAGTAAAGTCATAAATTTCACAAAGATTCCAAGCATAACAAACTATTTATTTGATACCATAAGAGCTTCCCGTTTTCAGACAAACGGTGACGCACAAAACGAGCATGCTCATCTAAAGATTTCCCATCAACTAGGCTAGTTGGGGTTTCAGCACGAGCGCATATGGATCGAAGATGATCCAAGTAGAACACTTTAAGTGGATCCATATCAATAGATTTTTAGCAAGCAAAGATGCAAGCAAATAGAAGGCACATGGTAAAAGAGGGCGAATAAAACGGCAAGGGTGAAGTGGGGGAGAGGAAAACGAGAGGCAAATGGCAAATAATGTAATGCGAGGGATAAGAGTTTGTGATGGGTACTTGGTATGTCTTGACTTGTGCGTAGACTCCCCGACAACGGCGCCAGAAATCCTTCTTGCTACCTCTTGAGCACTGCATTGGTTTTCCCTTGAAGAGGAAAGGGTGATGCAGCAAAGTAGCGTAAGTATTTCCCTCAGTTTTTGAGAACCAAGGTATCAATCCAGTAGGAGGCCACACGTAAGTCCCTTGTACCTACACAAACAAATAAGAACCTTGCAACCAACACGATAAAGGGGTTGTCAATCCCTTCACGGCCACTTGCAAAAGTGAGATCTGATAGAGATGATAAGATAATATTTTTGGTATTTTTATGATAAAGACTAAAAGTAAAGAAAACAAAATAAACGGCGCCAGAAATAGCTTGTTGACGGGAGATTAATATGATGGAGAATAGACCCGGGGCCATAGGTTTCACAAGTGGATTCTCTCAAGATATCATAAGTATTACGATGGGTAAACAAATTACTGTCGAGCAATTGATAGACAAGTGCATAATTATGAGAATATCTAGGTATGATCATGTATATAGGCATCACGTCTGTGACAAGTAGACCGACTCCTGCCTGCATCTACTACTATTACTCCACACATCGACCGCTATCCAGCATGCATCTAGAGTATTAAGTTCATAAGAACGGAGTAACACTTTAAGCAAGATGACATGATGTAGAGGGATAAACTCATGCAATATCATATAAAACCCATATTTTTATCCTCGATGGCAACAATACAATACATGTCGTTTCCCCTACTGTCACTGGGATCGAGCACCGCAAGATTGAACCAAAAGCTAAGCACTTCCCCCATTGCAAGAAAGATCAATCTAGTAGGCCAAACCAAACTAATAATTCGAAGAGACTTGCAAAGATAACCAATCATACATAAAAGAATTCAGAGAATATTCAAATATTGTTCATACATAATCTTGATCATAAACCCACAATTCATCGCATCTCGACAAACACACCGCAAAAGAAGATTACATCAAATAGATCTCCAAGAGAATCGAGGAGAACTTTGTATTGAGATCCAAAGAGAGAGAAGAAGCCATCTAGCTAATAACTATGGACCCGAAGGTCTGGGGTAAACTACTCACACATCATCGGAGAGGCTATGGTGTTGATGTAGAAGCCCTCTATGATCAATGCCCCCTCCGGCGGAGCGCCGGAAAAGGCCCCAAAATGGGATCTCACGGGTACAGAAGGTTGCCGCGGTGGAATTAGGTTTTCGTGGTGCTCCTCGATGGTTTCGGGGTACGTAGGTATATATAGGGGGATGAAGTAGGTCGGTGGAGCCACGAGGGGCCCACGAGGGTGGAGGGCGCGCCTAGGGGGTAGGCGCGCCCCCTGCCTCGTGGCCTCCTCATTGATTGCTTGACGTCCACTCCAAGTCCTCTGGATCACGTTTGTTCCAAAAATAACTCTCCCGAAGGTTTCATTCCGTTTGGACTCCGTTTGATATTCCTTTTCTGCAAAACACTGAAATAGGCAAAGAAACATCAATTTGCACTGGGCCTTGGGTTAATAGGTTAGTCCCAAAAATAATATAAAAGTGTATAAATAAGCCCATTAAACATCCAAAACAGAATATATAATAGCATGGAGCAATAAAAAATTATAGATACGTTGGAGACGTATCAATCGTTGGATGTAAATCCAATGGCTAACAATGTCAGAATCATTTGTTGACTAAGTTGACAACGACATGCATTGGCTTCGACCTATTGGCCCACATTCCAGCCTCCAAAAATGTGGCACGTATTCAACCCATTTTTTCAGAATTTACAATCCTTTTTTTGCAGGGTAGAATTTACAGTCAATTTGATTTTTTTTGAATTACAGTCCATTAGCTGGGCTGGGTGAACAAATAATGTAGCATCCATGCAGACCATTTATGTTTTTCCTAAAAAATTACAGGCCATTTGGACTTTCTCGAAATACATGATTTTGCTGGGCTGATTCTAATTATAATGTTGGGGTGGGCGCAGCAATGTTATCAAAAAATAAACAGGGGCTGAGCATTTTGCTATATATATATGTAAATAATAAGTGATTTATTATTACATTGGTCCTTAAATCTTACCAAGCTATTGTACACAATCACCAGGATTTTCGTTGCCAAAAAAATCTAGGATTTTATTGTTAAGAATTATTTTTTAAAGTTAATAAGATGTGGGATATTGTTTTCTTACATATGTAAGTATCTGTTAAATATATGATGACAATAAAAATAATATATAATAACATATAAAATAATTTAAATATATATAATATAGTTAGAAGGGAAACATAAGCTGGACCAGGCGTTCCTATTCTTATATAGAAAAATAGAACATACCTCTGCGTTTTCTTCAAAAAAATACATAAATTGGGCTGCCGATGTTTCAGGAAAAATAAAACCTCGGATGGGAGGTCCATAGGCCGGTCGATACATGACGGCCCTCAAGAAAATACAAACAGGCCTATGGACCTCCTATCCGAGGTCGTGGGCTGCGCATGTTAAAAAAGAAAGCCTAGACGCGGCAGCCCAAAACCCAGCTGATACTTGCTGCCCCAGTGATAATAAATGATACCTGCCAGCTCCCCGACTTCATTGTGAATTTATCTCCTATAGTAACTACGTTGAAGCACCTAAAAAATGTAACTATGTTGACAAACCCGTGGGCCCCAATGTCAGTATAGCATTAGGAGGAAGTATTTTTTCGATGAGGCACTTGCTTGCGTACGGCCATAGACCTGGTGGGTCCTGACTGTCCGCCTCTCCACATACAGTCCTCTCCAGATTCCTGTCCTTTGTTCAGCATGTTCACAATGGCAGACAACGGCATCGCGGCGAGCGCACAAAGGCGCAGGAGGAGATCCGACCACCTGAGGAAGTGCCTTATTAGTAACGAAACAACTGAACTAGCCTAGTGGCCGAGTGACACTACGTGACAGCTGTTCCGCCCGGGTTCGATTCCACCCGTGCAGAGAAAATATCTCCAAATTTTTTGCCTCTGCCTTTATTGACATGTGGGTCCCAATTGTCATCTATGCACACCACGTCCAACACTTGCCAAAACTTCGTCCCTCGTTTTCTCTGTTTTTCGCACACTCGACATTGTGTGGGCATTTTGAAAATAGCATATCTTTTTGACTGTGCATCATATGAAGATGTGCTATGCATGAATGTTGATCAGCATGATGTTAACTGGCTGGTAGTTCCAGTTTCGACCATGAATAAAACTTCAACATGATGTTAACACTGTTTGAAAAGGTCATGTTAATATAAATGCTCTGCCTCTGAAAGTTGCAGTTTCTTATCTGAAACTGAACTTGGAGTTTCTTATCTGAAACTGAAACTTGCAGTTTCTTCTCTGAGGATCACATTGTCTGCACTTTTATACTCCTATGAAACTACATTTTTAAGTGCTAAAAATAGATCTCTAGAATTCATAAAATATTTCATATGCTCAATACTGCAAATCTGAAATTCAAAAGACATTCATATCTGAAAGTACTCTCAAAATACACAACACAAAACACAATTCACAACCTGCAAATACTAACAACCCTAAGCTCCTCCTGACAATTCACAACCTGCCCGACTATTGGGCTGGGGGGGCAGTCCCTCCTATTCCTCGGCGGCAGACAGCCGCCCCGTGAGACGATGTGAATGGCGAGGGAGAGGATGGCGGGGAAGCATCATCGGGTCAACTGTTTTTCTCCTCTTGCAGTTGGGTTCGGTCGACGTAGACTCCACCGGCTCGCTCTAGCACGACACCCTCACAAACGGCACCCTGTAGATGCTCGATCCTTCAATCTCTGGTGGATGCTCCATCTGGAATCGATACTCCCACCACCGCTCCCTCACGATCGGATTCGGTGAATCTGTTTGCTCCATGGCCCAGAGGAGCAGCTCTATGTACTCCCGCGCGACTCCCTTCGGGAGTATCACCGCCTTTTCGCTCTGTTGCAGATATTTGGCCATGGATGTTGCCGTCACTGCTAGTTGGTCCTTGTTGTCAAACCAAGACTGTATCTCCAACATCCTAGCTAGCTTCACAGGGTCGCCATCTGCGATCCTCACATATCGGTTGTACTCCTCCATCGATCTACTTCTCCACAGCACCTTCACTCGCTGGCGGTGGTTTTTGAATGGAAGAAGAGAGGAGCAGCGCTAGTTTTGGATTAGAACGAGAGAGGAGCGACGCTGGTTTTGGATTGGAACAGGAGAGGAGGGGCGGTGGTTTTGAAATGGAAGAGGAGAGGAGCGACGCTGGATCTAGATTGGAACAGGAGAGGAGCGGCGGTGGTTTAAGAGGAGAAGAGCGGAAGAGCGGCGCTGGTCTTGGAAGTATTTTGTTTTGTTTTGCATATTTTGGGTCAAAGTTTGACCATGTACTATATTTGACAAGCAAAATGTGAATGCATGTCACCAAAAATTGTATCGTTTGGTTCGTATCTGAATGTACTTTCAAATTATATTATTTTTGCAACGTATAACATATATTTTATTTGCGAAAATCATGGTCAATTATGACCCAGAATAAAAGGGAGACTAGTTAATGTGGGGTCGTTGTCTTAATTGAAGGGTAAATTGATTTTGATTTTGATCCAGTCACAGCGCGCCGGCCCTCTCGTCCAATCCTAAATCGTTGTCGCACGCTCCTCTCCCTCTTCTCCATTGCAAAACTGCCTCCTCTCCTCTCCATCATCTCCATTTAAAAACCACCGTCTCGCCTCTCCCTCTTCTCCATTGCAAAACCACCTCCTCTCCTCTCCATCATCTCCATTCCAAAACCACCGTGTCACCTCTCCCTCTTCTCCATTGCAAAACCACCTCCTCTCCTCTCCATCATTTCCATTCCAAAACCACCGTCTCACCTCTCCCTCTTCTCTATTGCAAGACCACCCTCTCTCCTCCCATCTTCCAAAGCTAGCACCGGACCACTCAGAAGGACATTTATGGAGAGGATGCAGCAGCGAATCAGGCAGATCGCCGGCGGCGACCAGGCAAAGTTAGCCAGGTTGAAGGAGTTCCTTACTTGGTTTGACAATGAGTGGGAGATTTCAAGGACGGTGGGGGCCATGTGGCAATGTATGCGAAAGAGCGAGACGGCGGGGATGAGGGCGGCGATGTACATATACTCCTCAGCGGCAGTCACGCCGCAGTCCTTCGAGTTCATCAAGTATCTCCTCTGGGCGATGGAGCAGACAGATTCGCCCGAGGCGAAAGTCAGGCGGAGGTGGTGGGCGTATAGGTCGAAGGTCGAGCACCCAGAGGATAACGAATCGATCGAGTACGGTGTGCCGTTCGTGAGGGTGCAGAGCCAGCCGGAGCCACATGAGTATTCGTTCTCCCACCACAAGAGGAGGCCGGATGGCGCGACGTCGCTTCCCCGCCGTTCTCCACGGTTCCCTCGACACTCGCCTCGTTTCAACGGCGGCGGTAGGGTTTAAGGTAAGCTTCGCACTAACCTAATCTTCCACCTGCTCATGCTTACAATCGGTGTGACAGCTAATGAAAATCATGGTTACAATCAGTCTCCGAGTACTACACCAATCACCCTTAAATAGCTCTGGACCTTTGGGTCAAAGTTGTGACACTGCGTACAAATAAAGAAAAATAGATTGGTGCTTCTTTCAGAAAAGAGTAATCCTTAGAAAACTGCCAATATAAGCTACTAGTATTTGGTTAGAGGATTTGCTGCCGAGAAAGATCCGTCCACAGAGAGCGCCACACATCCCACTGGTGGTGGTGGATGCCAATGCGTGCATGGAGCATGGTTGGTGTCGGTAATTTTTACTTGGCACACCTCGCACTCTGCATATATGCCGATTCCATCCGTACATTTGTGCAGTTCCACCAAAATGCAGCTGAATAACCCTGTTTGCACAGATAATGAAAAAGCGTGATTACATTATAGTGGCACTAGTTGATGAAACACGCAAAATAAATAGAAGAAAATATTGCGATAGTATCATAGTATGCCATGCTGCGAGGGTGAGATGGGCCCTGTGACGCCTCATACGGTACGCCACGCCTCATACTGGAATCGTCCCAAGTCTCCCCGATACACCTTCTGCCAGTGATGAACATCAGTGTACAGCGGTAGTACAAGGACGGGCCTTGAGACATTCAAATCTCTATTTTTGTGCAGATCAACTAAAATTAAGCACACGAGTTTGCAGAAACGCCTAAACATTAACAATGGGACTAGTTGATGAAACATACATTAACAAAGAGAAGCACTTTCTTTATCTACATTGGAAATGAAATGATAGAGAGGACACTCGCACTATTTTAACTGTATTACTACTTCATTTTATCAGTGACACTAGGGTCGAGCAGGTGGCAAACGAGGTGTACCGTGCGTTGCAAGGATGAAGGCCGGGGGTGCTTAGACTGGGATGCTGAAGCTGGCTCTTTCAGTCCCTATCTTCCCCCTGATGTTTCTGTGGTAGCATTTGGGTTGTAATCCAAACTTGGTCGACCTAGTGCTGCGTCCCCCTACCTGCCTAGCTTATGTGGCGAACTTGTCTCCTACTAGTACTCAGTCCGTTCTAGTAGTAGTTGCATAACTGCCCATTTACACTGAGATGGTGTCGGATAATGGTTCTCTATGGTTGGGTTTCTTTAATGAAATCGGAGGGAACACCCTCTTTCGATATATAAAAAAACAGTGGCACTAGCGGTGCCAAAACATTGCCTCAAATTAATAGTGCCACTAGATTAAGGTGCAAAATAATAACATTACTGCTTTATCATGGCAGTGCCAAAATAGTAGCACAAGAGCAGGATCAACATGCAGGATCTTTGGCAAACGGTCAGACCAAAAAGGAACATACCTCGTGATGGGAACCATATCTGCAGTCAACGCCATCTTAGAAGGGATGACACCAGTCACCAACATGGATGATTCAATTCATGGGACCTTTTGGTGCAGTTCACATAAAATTAAGCAATGTCCCATGAGCTAGTAGCTTCTTCTTCTTTTTTTTTAAGAAAAGGGCTCCAGCCCCGGTTCCATTTTCATCAGAAAATGAAACCCACAGAGCTTCTTATTCATTAGTTGCAATAAAATTGAGTAACATCAAGGTTGGTCGTGAAGCTCCTGGAATGTTCAACTATAATTTGGATATCATTTGTGCAGTTCAACTAAGATCAAGCGTGAAATGTATATCTCTGTTTGCACAAAAAATGTGGAAAGGAGGGTGACTAACAAGTGATGAAACATGCATCAAATGAAAAAAAGCATGTTCCTTATCTGAATGGCAATTGTACAAGGACAGTAGCAATTTCTAGCAGCATTGCTAGATATTAGTGTGGGCATTAGGATTAACTATGACAACCGTTAAATACGACATTACTTTAATGGTGCCATTGCTTCATTTTACCAGCAACATTACATTAACAGCTGCTACAGAGTCGGTATTTGGGCACGGGAGAGTAGGCGGACCAGGACAGTTGCATCTCTAACGAAAAGAAGCAACTTATCATAATGGGAAATTTAGCAAGACGTGAAAAAAGTGCCATTGATTCATATTACTGGAGGCATTACATTGAAAACAACATTGGTTTAACGTGTCCTTACTTTTAACAGTGCGACTGCTACATTTTACCAGTGGCATTACATGAGAGCGGCTCGGGGCAAGAAACATCAGAAGAGGATATCTGGGTTGGTCCCATTTTTGTTCGGTATATGGGCACCTTATACTGTGTGAGGCTAGCAAATCTAGTGCTGGACTTACTCTTTTGACTTGTCCCCCAGTCCCCACTTTCTTTCCTTTCTCAACCAATAGATCGGGTTTATATTGAGTTTGTACTGCGTTCCCTTTATTTCCCTATTAGACCTAGAGACCAGTTGGATAGCCAGTCTCTGCTACTTTTCGCCCCCATTATTTCCTCTTTCGACCAAGTCCTAGATTCAGGTAACAAATCTTCCCCCACCCCCACCCCCTTTGTTCCTTGTTTGAACCAAGTACTACTAGATTCGAGTGCATGAACTAGTTTTACCTCTTAACAGTAAAAAATTAGGTGGTTTTCGAACAGCCGATCGATCCTATCTACGAGGGGGCCTGACAAATAGTAGAAGATACAAATGCAGCGACGTCAGGAGCTCGGGAAGTAGAGCAAGGCCGGTTTCGAAGGAAGTTATACCAGAGGGTCGCCGGGATGTCGCTAGGTGGGCGGCGCGAGGCTGGATCTGCCCACACTACGACAACGAGGAAGAAGGGGTGGGAGGCCCTCCCTCGCCAGCGATGCTTGGGAGAGAACGACAAGGCACGCTGATCGGGATGCACCGACAGTGGGTAAGAGCCGTCGCCGAGGACAACCGCGTGAATGTTGCACCTTCTCACCTTCCCCGGCGGAGAGGATCCGGCTGGATCTGTGACCAGCGGTGAGTAGAGAGAGAGTGTGTGGCCACCGCTATCATGTTTAGATCTGGAGAGGACGAGACAGTGTGAAGAGAGCAACACTAGCAAGCAAGCGCGGAGGCTCCCGCCTATATAGTGGAGTACTAGTTTTTTTGTCTATCGGCCGGAGCCGGCTTGACCTCGGAAATGACTGTCGAGAAGTCTTCATGCACGTGCCCCGGAGGCGCAGTTGTGGTCATTTTGATCTGAAGCACCGGATTATAACATATAACACGAAAAAATGCCACATGACAAGAAATCATAACCTCACTGCCCAAAGGAGACAAGATGAATCCCGACGGATAAACTAGACGAGGATCAAAGCTCAAATTAAAAATAAACTCGTAGAAAAGGGGTCTGTCGATAGATGTCCTAATTAACATAGCCGGCTTGACCTAGATGGCAGCCGAGTAGTCTTCGTGCATGTGCCCCCAATGACTAGCCCAACTCAGTTGTCGCTGTTTAACCCTCGAAGTGATCCGAAGCACATGCCACCTAATTTTGCGAGATGACAAGAAACCTTTTTTAGATTTCTCACCAGAACTACAGCCCTGTACAACATAGCCTGCACGATATGTAGACGATAGCCAATCCAGGTGTGTCTGCTGGAGTCCGGTCACATGCATGGACGAACTGATCTTCCGTGTCTTGTAGGGATCGTCCAGGTACCAATGTATGTACTCCTACAACACTTCTCTAGTAGTACTATCGCTCGTCTCTCTCTTCTATTAACTCACCCGACTTGCGGGGCCGGGGGGTGTGCCTATGGTCGGTTCTCAATTGCGGTCCCACATGTGTGTGCAAACGCAATATGATGCGCGTTCCATTCGGAGAGCGGCGTGCCAGACGGACCGACCGTCTGGGGTGCGACGCGAACGCGACAGGCATGCTGTATACTCCATACATGTGTACCACCGTTTTCTTGACGCTTTGCTCCATGGCGCAATCCATGGATACAAAATTAGTATACTCTACTATTTAAAAGTCGAGGGCGGGGCTTTTCCCGTGCGATAGGCGAGGCAGTTTCGCCTAGTCGGTTCGACAGAGACGCGAGAAGATGAGGGAGTAGGCTGCTGCAAACGTAGGGCTGTGTGATTTGACAGTGAGTTACTGCTGGACAGGTGGGGCCTGATGATTTGACTTGCCATTATCATTTTAACTGCGGCGCTACGACCGGCGTGAGTCTCCGGATTCCTTACCACCTCCATACAGGTGCCTCTCCCGATGCTCCACCATGTAGAGGCTGGCTCTTGCTTGAGAGCCCTCTCCTCCACTTTTTCCTTGCCTCTTTCCCCCACATATGCAAAAATGCCATGTAAAGCGGGCTTATAGCCCACTATTGTACTTGATCCTACAGGTGCTAAGCCTCCCACATAGGCATAAAGTCTGATGTGGCAAGTTAATTAAGAAGAGAGAGACTAGTTTGGTGACCCCAGGAAGAAACGGTGATAAGCGCGTGTACCTAGATGAAGCAAACTTAGCAACAAAAAACTAAGCACCTATGCATTGGGGACTTGAGTTTCTAAGCCATTAAATGCCCATAGCACCTCATCTAAGCACCATTTCATTGGAAGAGGTCACTCCTTGGCAAATGCAATAAATACTACGAAGAAAGAGATAGAGAGAAGTAAACAAAAAATACTCTTATAGCCAACCTTATAGCTAACCTTGTTGTATGAGTGACTAAGTGATGACTATGTATGACATGCCAACATCAGATAGCCTAACGCACCGTGTTAAATCTCCAAGGGCGCGACCGCGCAAGCGAGGCGACTGTCATGGTAGGCACGACCATGATACGGGCTGCTGGCAGCCCTTGGATCTGAGATCGAACGGTCGCATGCTAAGTTGCTGAAAATTTACAGAATAACCCTCCAGGATAGGATATTCACCCATAGGTCTAGAATCACGCCATGCAACCGTTCGATCTCAGATCCAAGGGCTCTCGGAAGCCCGTATCATGGGAGAATGGAAAGCTTCGTATCACCTGTAATTTTCCCGACGCTTGACATGACATCGAAAGCCATTTAATTGGGCGTCGAGTAGACATGATATCTAATTGGCCCCCATAGTACTGTGCATGAATCCATTTATCCACCAGGCAAGCCACTACCCTGCCATTCACACGCGCCCCCCCACTCGACATTTTTACAATCGATAAACTGCTCCTAGTCGTCCCGTCCTTTCACATTACGGCAGTTCCACTAATCCTAACCCTCCTCCCAAATCCATGGCATCCCAAATCTCCATGATCAGCGGTGAGTACAAGGTTAGAACCATCACCGGCGATGAGTTCGACGTCATCTACACCCGTTCTTCCGCAACGGTGAAAGAATGCCTTGCTCGCTTCAAACGCATGTTCGAAAACTCAAATGATGAGTGGGTCGTTGGGCTAGATGTTGAGTACACCACAGTCCTGGGAAGCGAGAAGAATCTAAAGGAGGCAGACAAAAAGAAGCCCGCCGATCCAGGTTTGCGTGCATGGCTTATGCTTGGTCTACCACATATGCCATGCCAACGTTGAGTGCGAGGAATTTAAGAAGTTCCTCAAGGGCGGCCGAGTCAAATTCATTACTGTAGACTTTAGGAACGACAAGGAAATCCTAGGTCGGATAGGCCTCGTTGTAGGCGACCCCTTCGACCTCCAGAAGGAAGGGCTGGTGCCCTCCCTTGATCAGCCTTCAATGCTGACCCTGGCAGGAGCCATGGTTCATCCTTCGTACAGTGAACTGAAGAAACCTCCGCACACGTTTCATCGTGCATGGCAGTGGACTGTACTAGATATAGACCACATCCACTACGCTGCAATGGATGGCTACCTTTGTTTCAATATCTACAAGGCTTGGATGAAGAGCAAGAGCCAAGTGTGCGGTTCAAGCAAAGAAGTATCACCCAAGAGGAAGAGGGACAAGGACGAAGTCGAGGACGTGGATGAGGACTATGAGTAAGGTGGCAGTGTCGTTGCTCATGGTGGTTCTAATGCAGTGTCTACCGGATTAGTTGCATAGTTTAATTTCTGGTGTGCTTAGTTTTATTTGAGGGGTGTGTTGTGCTGAGCCCCTAACAGAACTATGTTATGTTTCTTCTCGTTATATTTCGTACATTTCATATTTTAGTTGGTACAGTACTACCACTCGTTTCTTCACATTATATACGTACAATATATATGGCCAACATCATATATCCAGCAGTTTAGTTGTCAAAGAATTTCAGGGTGCTTAGTTTTGTCAAAGAATTTCAGGGTGCTTAGTTTTATTTGAGGGGTGTGTTGTGCTGGACACCATTAACTTATCATTGTGAGAATCGGCTTATTTTTGTCATGTAACATGGTCAACGTGTTTGACATGAAAATAACAATGTCTAATGGCATTTCTGAGCAAATATCTAACTTAACGATGGCATTTTTTAGATATCTAATTGCATTTTTGAGCAGGCATCTCACGGATCGATGGCATTTTTTGAGTAGTTGTAACTTCTAATGGCAAAACTGAGTAGTGATACACAACTAGTGGCATAAATAATAAGAACCCAAAAATTAAATAGGTATGCTAATTTCTTTATTTCTTTATACCTTTGTGTGCGAAACAATACACGCTGCCTCCCCCCAGATTTTCTTTACAGAGGCAACATAGAACTATATGAGTGCCCTGTTAAATTTTGGAATTATTTCGGATTCGTTTGGCCTTTTTTATACATTAATTGAGTTTCTGGTCATTTAATGTGCATAATTCAAATTTGAACTACAAGCACATGCTCCTGTGCACCAAAGTTGATTGAAAAATCACATGTGTGTTCCTCGGGTGAATTTCTAGGTCCCATGCAAGAAATGGGAATGAAATTCAAACATCTGGGCATCGTGGTTCGGCCGAGAACATTGAGAAGCTTGGTTTTAAAATTCTTGTAAATCCAAAGCACGCCTGAAAATCATGAAACTTGGCATGGTATCATGTCATGGTACTACCATGCTGTGGTAAAAAAATTTGCAGAATAGGAACAAGTTTTGGTATAAGTTTCTTGCAAACCGGAGCTTCCCTCAAGAAGGCTCGTGGTTCTGAGAGGGAACGTGTCACCTTTGTTTGCATAATTCAAATTTTAAATACAAGCACATGCTCCAATGCACCAAAGCTGGTTAAAAAATCACATGTGTGTCCTCGGGTAAATTTCTAGGTCCCACGCCAGAAATGGGAATGAAATTCAAACATCTGGGCGTCATGGCTCGGCTAGAAACATTGAGAAACTTGGTTTTTTAATTCCTGTAAATCCGAAACATGCATGAAAATCATGAAACTTGGCTTGGTGTCATGACATGGCACCAACATGCTGTGGTAATTTTGATGTCCGATTTGCGGAGGCGCACATATTAACCAAGTCATTTTGGAACAAGTGTTGTCACGTTACAATCGGAAACACAAGTATTATTGAAACCGTGGGCGTTCTATTTACCATTTACGTGCCGCCACGCGTCCCCTTTTTTTATTAGCTAGGAGGCGCCATGCACGGTAGCTATTTGAGTACAGGAGGCGTGCGAGCCCTTTGACCTCCATCTGCCGTCCACCTCCCTCCCAAGGTCTCCATTAATGGCGCCCGAGCCTCTGTTTAATGGCGTGGCAATGTCTCACTCGACTGAGATTTAAGAGAGAAAAAAGAAAATCTGAAAAGAAAATTTTGCACGGATCTTGATGTAAGATCCGACGGACCTATATAGCATCTACTGTGACTTATAGCAAGACTGATGAATATATATAAGGACAACGAGAGTGGATAATAATTGTCTTACATAATTAGGAAGATAATTAAAAAAGCCACATGCGGCTACGCCCGAAATACACAAGGGCAAAAGAAGAAGGAAGACGCATACAACGATCTGGCTCGCTGATCTCTACTTTCTTTATGCGCTGCAGGTCGCGGAGACTAGTTCTCGCGGCGGGTGATGATCTCTTTCATCAGTTTCATGTCCTTAATATGCTGCTTGGCAACATCCATGGATTCCTCCACCAGCCTGTTGCGCTTGATGCGGAGCATGGCATTCTCGTCCATAAGTTTCTTGATGATGACGCCCGTCCTCTGCAACAAGGCAGCGGTCTCCTCCTACTTCGCCCTTCCGGCAATCTTCACCCTCAGCAGGTCGCGCTCGCCCCGGAGCTTCGCATTGCCCTCCCCTAGTTGTCGGATGACACCGGTATCCTTGTCCTGCAACCTCGCCCAGCCGGAGATCTGATCCATTTGGCTATGGACCATTGCATGCATGCGCCTGTAAGAGTCCTTGCCTGCCCGCGAGAAATTTTCCCAGGCCACCGCGGCGCGGCGGGACATCTCTGCTGCTTCCGTGGCGTGGCCGGACCAGTCTGCTACATCCACGGTGCGGCGGGACCTCCGTGCTGCTTCGGCGGCGCGGCGGGACCTTTGTGCTGCTACTGCTGCGCGGCTGGATATGTCGGCTGCTTTCGCGGTGAGGCGAGACATCTCTCGTGCTTCCTCTTCCATGCTCACCTCTCCCTGGTGGAATCTCTCAACCCTGAACTAACGCTGGCTATGGCTTGATTGACTTGATTGTTTTTTGTGGATGAGGAGTTGAGGAGGAATGTGCAGTCATCTTAGCATAGTAGTATTTATAACTGAGTACTACTAATACGCTCCTAAGTGGGAAACCGTTTAGGTTGTGATCGGTGTGAACAGGTTTGCAATTAAATATAGCATGGTAGTAGTAGTAATTTGGAAAGTGATGAGACGCGCTCAAAATTTATTGACGATTCTAGTGTTGAAGTGCGGCACTATTCCCGGATGGCGTAACGTCGGCACGTTTTCTCGGCCGTGGTGTAGAATATGCCATGGTACTAGTTCTTTTTCTACTGCTGTGTACGTGGAAAAGCTGGCACCGTTGGATACATATCTTACGCTTGGCGTTCGACAGGAATAGCCTCGTGGCAAGCTATAGACTAGTATTTTTTCAGACGCATTACACCTATCTCTCGGGACTTCTCCCACGCACCATCACTGCTCCCTAGGTCGATGCCACCCACATACACTTGTACTCTGAGAAGAGGTGCACGCACGCACTCATCCTCTCTCACACACGCATCTGTAGCTACGAATTGTAGTGTTCTCAACCATTCGATTGGCTCTATCATAGGTTTCACGTTGCTCCTTGGCCTTGAGATTGAGAAGTTTAAAACGCGGAGGCTAAGATGGAGGCGCGAGGTTTTGGTTAATGTGCGGGCCGCACACGGCACCAACACGACACGAGTTTTGTCTGCCTGGTGCGCATGCAGTCGGGTGAGTTGTCCAAGTATAGACACAACCAGACCCTCGTTGGTATCCGCGCCTCGACTTTGGCTGGTCATAGTGGAGAGTAACATAGACTAGTTACTAGTACCTTCATAGTGGGTAGTGTCATATAGTATATTCAAAATTTGGCGACGAGCGCTTTCTATATGTACCACCTTTTTTCTTTAATTTCATCTTGTTAGTTTTGCTCCATGGCGCAATCCATCGATACTACTACTATACAAACGTATACATTTTTTAAAAGGCTAGAGGGCAGGGCAGTCTAGCTTGGTCCTTTTCACGAGAGGCGAGGGCCTTTGTGATTTGACGGCTCATTACTGCTGGAGGGCGGGGCCTTGTGATTTGACTGCTCGTATAAATGTGCCAACGACCTAAGGAGGAGCAAAGAACTGTGCGGTATACTCAAGTTTTCCACTGGAGTAGTACTACGACGGAGGAGCACGAAACACGGCAGCCCAGTGCCATATGGCGATAAAAAATGATCTAATTTGCTAGTCATCTCATTGTTAGCATTATTCTATTCATGCCTCGCAGAGAACGTGACATGTGCGGCGAAACACCCGAAGCAAAAGAAGAAACACATGAGTAAAAGAAGAAGGAAGATTATCACCCCAAATGATCTAATTCGCCGTGGAGTCGTAACTGCTTCTTCATCACCTCCACGACCTCCATCTCCTTGCGCGTCTCCTCCGCCATCTTCTTCATTTTGTCCATGATGCAGGTTTTCTCAACGCGAGCCTTCATCATCTGTTCCACGGCCGCATTACGTACCTTGACAGCAGCCGGGTGCTCGATGCGGAGCTTCGCCAACTCCTCCTTCTGTTCCATGACGAGGGCCTGCAGCATCTTCATCGAGGAACTACTACTCTCATGCAGCTTCTTCCAGCCAGCGTTCTTCTCCTTCAGCAGGTCGAGCTCGTGGCAGAGCTTCGCCTTGTCCTCCTGAAGTTGCAGGATTTCGCCGGTCGCCTTCTTCTCCGAGGCAATGCTCTTCTTCAGCAGCATCACCAAGCTGGCGGTCCACTCCCCCTGCTTATTGAGCTCAGCGGGCATATCGTCGAGGCTCTCCTTCAGCAGCTCCAGCAAGCCGTGGATCAACTCCTTCTCCTTATTGAGGTGCTTATTGAGCTGATCGGGTATGCCGTCGAGGGATAACGACTCCAGCGCCGCCAGCTCGGCATGTTCGCCTCCACGGCTAGGGCGCTCCTGGGAGCCATTGCCAGCCCGTGAGAGATCTTTCGAGGTCTCTGCGTGGCGGCGAGCCCTCTTTTTTTTCCCGCAGCCTTGGTTGCCGCTCCCTTGTTACGAGTAGTTCTTGACCTAGAGCTCTGCGCACCGGACATGGCAAGGACGGAAGAAGAAGAAGCACTTATCAGGAGGAAAGGTAGAGTAATTTTCGGTTAGGTAGTTCCCCTTTTTATAACCTGAGTACTAGCACTAGTACTAATACCTGCATAGTGGGAACACGTTCAGGTTTGGTACGTACTAGTAGGTGTGAGCAGGCTTGCACTTAATTGTGGCACTAGTACTTTCGAATGTGATGGGAACAAGGTAAAGATAAATTGATGGGTTTTGGTTTCGAGGCCCAAAACGGCTCCTGATGAGTTTAGTGGAACATAAATTTCAAGTAGACTACACTGCTCAGATGCGTAAATATTATGTTACTGTCAAAAAATGGCCCAAAATACGAAGGAGACCAATGGAAGTACTACTAGCAACCCATGATTTAACTACTCGCATGCGCGCAGTGGATTAGTGATGTCTTTCTTCCGCCCTCACGTCCACTCAATTTGCATGCGCTGTATTAATTGACCATCAATGAAGTGAAAGACTTTACACGCGTCAAATTATCACATGGGGTGGATCTTGGTACAAAATTGCATCCGCCCGTGTACCCGCTTGTGCGTGCGAGGGAATGAGTGCGTGCGTGGCGTGCGTGCACATCTTCGCTTCGTGCATGTACCGCCAGTGTGGCTCAGGGAGGACGAGTACATTCTTCTAGAACCAGCAGCACGTCACTGTGATCAATCCACACAAGGATGTTGCGACAACGCCTCCACATGTGCCACGTGGCTTCATGAACTGTAAGAGAGACATTGTGTAGCGTGCCATTGTGTTTTGCACATACTCGAAGTACTAGTAAGGTACACGTGCATTGCACGCGTCAGATTTTCCAACCAAATTATGAATAAATACCACACTATAGCATGTAAGCTCTGAGTCATATATGCCTGATGTAGACCTTCGTTTAATTCTTATAGTTCATCTCATTCAAAATCAATTAGTTTTTATAAAAAACCTAGGGCCTCTATGATTCGTAGGATTTCCAAAACGCGGGAATAGGAAGAACATGGGATTAGAGTGGAATGTCGTCTTGAATCCTAGAGGATTGTATGAGTGTTTGATTGTGCATAGAAAAAATGCAGAATTCTTTCAAAGAGGTTTGAGTGGATGGGATGTTTCCTATGAAATCTAGTGCAAATGAATCATATGGAAAAATTCCTATGGTTTACAATCCTACGAATCAAACAACCAAGATAGGAAAAATTCCTATGGATTAGAATCCTCCAAAATTCCTTTGAGAATCCTTTGAATCAAAGAAGCCCTTAATCTATTTTATGATTCATGGAATTGTGCATTGTAAAGCATCAAGTAGAAACAAATAATGGCAATTCAACTAGAAAAAAAGTTTGGGCAGTTATGATACGGAAGATTCTAGAACAAAGGAGAACCACTGTTGTTTTGAGATTTGTGCATTATGCTTAAGTTCAACCATGGAGTCTTCTAGATTGTACATGTGGCAAAATCCGGTGGGGGGCTAGAAGATGGTGCGAGGGGCCGAGTGGAGGGAGACTATGAAGGAGTGCACAACTGCGAGATCGATATTTAGAGAGAGGGGGCGAGAACGTGCGCTGTTGCGCGCAGTGGCGGAGCCATGAAAAATGTCCCATGAGCTAGGGGGCCAAGCATTGCTAATCCTTTACGAGGAGGGCAATTCATCAACTTAAACCATTTTTACTAGCAATTGTCTAATGAACACATTCATATTAGCCTCGATATATAGTGATGTTAGGGGGGCAGGGCCCTTGCTGCCCCCTTTCTTCGCCATTGTGCGCGCTTCTGAGAGATGAAGCGGAAGGCATGGATGATGAGACGGGGGCGTTGGATATATAATTAATGTGGGTGTATGAGCTATATATGTAATCCTATATAGAGAGGTATAGATTGATCGATGTGGACGTGGGAAAGAGGGTGAGACCTCACTAGATATATAGATTGATCGGTTTATGTGGAAAACTATGAAAGACCTAGATATATACACACACACATAGAGGAACATCGATCGTTGCGCATGCATGTGAGAGATAAAGAATGCCCGATATGATGGAGAGGGGGATGTGTGTGTGTGTGCCTTCATGGGAGACCGACCTGAAGAAAAAGATTGCATGTGTGCGATGGATAATGGCGACTGGTAGTGTGTGTGCATGCATGCACGAGAGAAAGTTAGTGGTACAATTATAAAGAGAAGACCAATGTGTGGGTGTAAAAGACTAGGTGAGGTCATAATCAATGTAAAGTTGAATTCAAATATTTGAATAAGAGATCATGATGTTTGAAACCCATGCATGCATGAATATAACGGAGATCTGCGTGGTGTTGTTTGGAAACGAGCATGTTGTAGTGTATACACATTGAACAAGGTCAGACTGGTTTGAATTTGAGATACCGATGGCAGACATCATTTGGCCACATTGCATCCGTGCATGGACACACAATTCTAATTGGAGATGATGGATGGCTTTCGCATCACATATCTATATCTATACCCCTATATATATTATATTTTATATTTTTTATATAGTGTGCGGATAACTTTAACTTTGAAAGATGGTCGTTGGGTGAGGCCAATCCGATGGTGCAGAGCTGGCAAATTTGAGCACTACTGGCCGTTGGATATCATCTAGATTCCACCAGATTTTGCCACATGTACAATCTAGAAGACTCTATGGTTGAACTTAAGCATAACGCACAAACCTCAAAACACAAGCACTTCTTCTTTGTTCTAGAATCTTCCGTATCAGAATTGCCCAAATGTTTTTCTACATGATTTGTTTTTACTTTATGCCTTACAACGCACAATTCCATGAATCTTAAAATAGATTAGCTTTCTTATGAAAACTAGATGATTTTGAATGAAATGAACTATAAGAATTAAATGAACATCTACATCATGCATATATGACTCAAAGCTTACATGCGTGCAATGCACGTGTACCTTACTAGTCTAAATGGTGTCTGTGTGTGTGTTGTGCGTGTTAACCACATTGTACGTAGTATATCATACTAGTCTAAATTGTCCTTTTTTTGGGTACACGTTAAGCTTGTTCTCCCGAAATTTCAAGCCGCGCTTTGTTACGTCTATCGTGCTGCGAAACTCCCGCCTCTTCAACCCGCGCCTTGTTACATCGAAATATTTAAGATAAATCTTTGTCTCGTTGTGCTCCGATAACTCCCTCCATCTCAACCCGCGCCTTGGTATTCCAAAATTACAACGCGCGCGAAAACTCCCACCTACTATGAAATCCCGACACACGAAATGCCCATGATACCCCTGAACCGAAAGAACCGCCTCAAATCGGTGGGGGTACTTTGTAACTTACCCCACATTTCGGACAAGCGCGTCCCTAAGCCATGGTTCCCCACTCCCATCCCATCCGCCCACCCATTCGTACACCGAGGCCGGGAAAACCCGCGAAGCCCCACACCCTCCTCCATCCGCCACCCAGACGGAGCCTCTTCCCCGACGATGTCGTCCATAGCAACACCTCGACGTCCCTCATCCACCGTACCGGATGAGGATCAGTCGTCGATCTGGTCATCCTGCCGGTTCAGCCACCCCGTCCTCCACCTCCAAGGAGCTGCCCCGACGTTCCCCTCGTCTTTCGCGCCACCTCCATTCCCACACCACCGTCTTCACCTGCACCACTAGAAGAGCATCATCATCACCGTTTCCTTAGATGAAGCTACCGCCTAATTGGCGCCACCAAAGAGGTTGTACACTAATCGCCGCATTTTCTTCTTGATTCGATCTCTTGATGCTGCCGGCGCTCGGTCCTGAGCCGACACGGCGCGGCTCCATCCACGGCGGCGTCGCCGACCACTTCCTCCACGGCGTCGCTCCCTTGGTGGTGACGTCCACATCAGTAGGAGCTGCTGCTGCTTTAGCTCTCGCTCGCGCTGCTACTCTGCTCTTGCTCTCGGTCCCCTGCCTGGTCTGCTCTTGCTCTTGCTCTTGCTCACGCTGCTGCTCTCGCTCTTGCTCTTGCTTGCGATGCTGCTCCGATTTAGCTACACTTCAGTCGACTGAATCGACTTTTGGGTCAGTCGATTTTCAGGGGGTGAGGGGGGCTCGCCGGAGTTAAGGAAGAACCAGCCGCAGCAGGGATGGGGCTCGCCGGAGAGGTACCCCACTATCTATCTTAGGGTTCAGGGTGGGGGCGGTGGTCACTGGCGGTGGTGGGGCGGTGGCGTGGGGATCGCCGGAGAAAAAGCTCGGCACGGGGGGGCCTAGAGGGATGGCCGGGGCGGCGGCGGACCGACGGTGGGGAGTGTTTTCGGGGCGGGCGGGGCGGCGCACCGCCTACCGCGGGCGGCGGGGGGCGGCTGTTTGGCCGGTGGTGGCTGGCGGCTCAGGGGGGTGGAGGTTGAAGATGAACTGCAGGCCCTTGATTTCGTATCAAACGGCTGCACAATCGACTGACCAGAGATGAAAAAGTCAGTCGACTGACGTGTAGCCTCACCTCTAGTGCATTCAGTTTCGACAGCAAAATTCAGTTCCGATAGTTAAGGTCAGTTTCGACAGTTAAATTCAGTTTTGACAGTTAAGTTCAGAGATGAGCGGCTGATGTATATATCTAGCACTGTGGTTATTTATTTTACGTCATCTATTGGAGATGCTATTAGAATTCCACTCAGGTTAACGTTGTCTCTCTTGTCCTGCTTCAGCCTCGGCGTCGTACAACTCACCGGAGCTGCTCCAACGACAAAACCCTCCATCACAGCTGATACGTCCATTTTGCATCATGCTTTTATATTGATATTTACTGCATTATGGGCTGTTATTACACGTTATGTCACAATACTTATGCCTATTCTCTTTTATTTTACAAGGTTTACATGAACAGGGAGAATGCCGGCAGCTGGAATTCTGGGCTGGAAAAGGAGCAAATATTAGAGAGCTATTCTGCACAGCTCCAAAAGTCCTGAAACTTCACGAAAGTCATTTTTGGAATTAATAAAAAATACTGAGCGAAGAAACTACTAGAGGGGGGCCACACCCTGGCCACGAGGGTGGGAGGCGCGCCCTACCCCCTGGGCGCGCCCCCCTGCCTCGTGGGCCCTCTCGCAGGCCTCCGGTTCCCATCTTCTGCTATATGAAGTCTTTCGTCCGAGAAAAAATCATAAGCAAGATTTCGGGAAGAAACTCCGCCGCCACGAGGCGGAACCTTGGCGGAACCAATCTAGGGCTCCGGCGAAGCTGTTCTGCCGGGGAAACTTCCCTTCGGGAGGGGGAAATCATCGCCATCGTCATCACCGACGATCCTCTCATCGGGAGGGGGTCAATCTCCATCAACATCTTCACCAACACCATCTCCTCTCAAACCCTAGTTCATCTCTTGTATCCAATCTTTGTATCAAAGCCACAGATTGGTACCTATAGGTTGCTAGTAGTGTTGATTACTCCTTGTAGTTGATGCTAGTTGGTTTACTTGGTGGAAGATCATATGTTCGGATCCATTATGCATATTAATACCCCTCTGATTATGAACATGAATATGCTTTGTGAGTAGTTACGTCTGTTCCTGAGGACATGGGAGAAGTATTGCTATAAGTAGTCATGTGAATTTGGTATTCGTTCGATATTTTGATGAGATGTATGTTGTCTTTCCTCTAGTGGTGTTATGTGAATGTCGACTACATGACACTTCACCATTGTTTCGGCCTAGAGGAAGGCATTGGGAAGTAATAAGTAGATGATGGGTTGCTAGAGTGACAGAAGCTTAAACCCTAGTTTATGCGTTGCTTCGTAAGGGGCTGATTTGGATCCATATGTTTCATGCTATGGTTAGGTTTACCTTAATACTTCTTTTGTTGTTGCGGATGCTTGCAATAGGAGTTAATCATAAGTGGGATGCTTTTCCAAGTAAGGAAAGCACCCAAGCACCGGTCCACCCACATATCAAATTATCAAAGTACCGAACGCGAATCATATGAACGTGATGAAAACTAGCTTGACGATAATTCCCATGTGTCCTCGGGAGCGCTTTTCTCTATATAAGAGTTTGTCCAGGCTTGTCCTTTTCTACAAAAAGGATTGGGCCATCTTGCTGCACTTTATTTACACTTGTTACTTGCTACCCGTTACAAATTACCTTATCACAAAACTATCTGTTACCTATAATTTCAGTGCTTGCACAGAATACCTTGCTAAAAACTGCTTGTCATTTCCTTCTGCTCCCCGTTGGGTTCGACACTCTTACTTATCGAAAGGACTACGATAGATCCCCTACACTTGTGGGTCATCAAGACTCTTTTCTGGCGCCGTTTCCGGGGAGTGAAGCGCCTTTGGTAAGTGGAATTTGGTAAGGGAAAATTTATATAGTGTGCTGAAATTTACTGTCACTTGTTACTATGGAAAGTAATCCTTTGAGGGGCTTGTTCGGGGTATCTTCACCCCGACTAGTAGAGCAAATAGTTGCTCCTCAACCTACTGAACCTACTGAAAATGTTTACTTGGAAATTCCTTCGGGTATGATAGAGAAACTGCTGGCTAATCCTTTTACAGGAGATGGAACATTGCATCCCGATTTACACTTAATCTACGTGGATGAAGTTTGTGGATTATTTAAGCTTGCAGGTATGCCCGATGATGTCATCAAGAAGAAGGTATTCCCTTTATCTTTGAAGGGAGATGCATTGACATGGTATAGGCTATGTGATGATATGGGATCATGGAACTACAAACGATTGAAATTGGAATTTCATCAGAAGTTTTATCCTATGCATCTTGTTCATCGTGATCGTAATTATATATATAATTTTTGGCCTCGCAAAGGAGAAAGCATCACTCAAGCATGGGGGAGTCTTAAGTCAATGTTATATTCATGCCCCAATCATGAGCTCATAAGAGAAATGATTAGTCAGAATTTTTATGCTCGGCTTTCTCGTAATAATCAATCCATGCTCGATACTTCTTGTACTGGCTCCTTTATGATGAAGACTATTGAATTCAAATGGGATTTATTGGAAAGAATTAAACGCAACTCTGAAGATTGGGACCTCGATGAAGGTAAAGAGTCAGGTATAACATCTAAGTTTGATTGTGTTAAATCTTTTATGGATACCGATGCTTTCCGTGAATTTAGCACTAAATATGGACTTGACTCTGAGATAGTAGCTTCTTTCTATGAATCCTTTGCTACTCATGTTGATCTCCCTAAGGAGAAGTGGTTTAAATATAATCCTCCCATTGAAGTTAGTTGCACCTATTATAGTTGAAGAAAAGACTATCACTTATAATGATCCTGTTGTTCCTACTGCTTATGTTGAGAAACCACCTTTCCCTGTTAGAATAAAGGATCATGCTAAAGCTTCAACTGTAGTCAACAAAAGTAATATTAGGACACACAAACCCCCTGAGCAAGTTAAAGTTGAACCTAATATTTCTATGGTTAAAGATCTCTTGGCTGATAATATTGATGAGCATGTTATTTATTTCTGTGAGGAAACTGCTAGAATTGCTAAACCTAGTGCTAAAGATAAACATAGACATGTTGTAGGCATGCCTGTTATTTCTGTTAAAATAGGGGATCATTGTTATCATGGCTTATGTGATATGGGTGCTAGTGCTAGTGCAATACCTCATTCTTTATACGAAGAAATTATTCATGATATTGCACCTGCTGAGATAGAACATATCGACGTTACCATTAAGCTTGCCAATAGAGATACTATTTCACCGATTGGGATTGTTAGAGATGTTGAAGTCTTGTGTGGGAAGGTTAAATATCCTGCTGATTTTCTTGTTCTTGGTTCCCCACAAGATAGCTTTTGTCCCATTATATTTGGTAGACCCTTCTTGAACACTGTTAATGCTAGGATAGACTGCGAAAAGGATGTTGTTACTATTGGTTTGGGTGATATGTCTCATGAGTTTAATTTTTCCAAATTTAGTAGATAGCCCCGTGAGGAGGAATTGCCTAGTAAAGATGAAATTATTTGTCTTGCTTCTATTGCCGTGCCTCCTAATGACCCTTTAGAATAATATTTGCTCGACCATGAAAATGATATGTTTATGAAGAAGAGAAATAGATGAAGTATTGTTTAAACAGGGACCTATTCTAAAACACAACTTGCCTGTTGAAATCCTAGGGGATCCTCCTCCACCCAAGGGTGATCCCGTGTTTGAGCTTAAACCATTGCCTGATACTCTTAAATATGCTTATCTTGATGAAAAGAAGATATATCCTGTTATTATTAGTGCTAACCTTTCAGAGCATGAATAAGAGAAATTATTGAAAACTCTGAAGAAGCACCGTGCTGCTATTGGATATACTCTTGGTGATCTTAAGGGAATTAGTCCCACTCTATGTCAACACAAAATAAATTTGGAGAAAGACGCCAAACCAGTTATTGATCACCAACGACGGCTAAACCCTAAGATGAAACAAGTGGTAAGAAAGGAGATATTAAAGCTCCTTGAAGCAGGTATAATTTATCCCGTTGCTGATAGTCAGTGGGTAAGTCCTGTCCATTGTGTCCCTAAGAAGGGAGGTATTACCGTCGTTCCTAATGATAAAGATGAATTGATCCCGCAAAGAATTATTACAGGTTATAGGATGGTAACTGATTTTCGCAAATTAAATAAAGCTACTAAAAAGATCATTACCCTTTGCCTTTCATTGATCAAATGCTAGAAAGATTATCCAAACATACACATTTTTGCTTTCTAGATGGTTACTCTGGTTTCTCTCAAATACTTGTGTCAGCTGAGGATCAAGAAAAGACCACTTTTACTTGCCCTTTCGGTACTTTTGCTTATAGACGTATGCCTTTTGGTTTATGTAATGCACCTGCTACCTTTCAAAGATGCATCATGGCTATATTCTCTGACTTTTGTGAAAAGATTTGTGAGGTCTTCATGGACGATTTCTCCGTTTATGGATCCTCTTTTGATGATTGCTTGAGCAACCTTGATCGAGTTTTGCAGAGATGTGAAGAAACTAATCTTGTCTTGGATTGGGAGAAGTGCCACTTTATGGTTAATGAAGGCATTGACTTGGGGCATAAAATTTCTGAAAGAGGTATTGAAGTTGATAAAGCTAAAGTTGATGCTATTGAAAAGATGCCGTGTCCCAAGGACATCAAAGGTATAAGAAGTTTCCTTGGTCATGCCGGTTTTTATAGGAGGTTCATTAAGGAATTCTCAAAAATTTCTCAGCCTCTGACTAATCTATTACAAAAAGATATACCTTTTGTCTTTGATGATGATTGTGTAGAAGCATTTGAAATACTTAAGAAAGCTTCGATTTCTGCACCTATTGTTCAGCTACCTGATTGGAATTTACCCTTTGAGATTATGTGTGATGCTAGTGATTATGCTGTAGGTGCCGTTCTAGGACAAAGAGTTGATAAGAAATTAAATGTTATTCAATATGCTAGTAAAACTCTAGACAGTGCCCAGAGAAATTATGCTACTACTGAAAAAGAATTCTTAGCAGTTGTATTTGCTTGTGATAAGTTCAGACCTTATATTGTTGATTCTAAAGTAATATTCACACTGATCATGCTGCTATTAAATATCTTATGGAAAATAAAGATGCTAAACCTACTTATTAGATGGGTTCTCTCGCTACAAGAATTTGATTTGCATATTATCGATAGAAAGGGAGCTGAGAACCCCGTTGCAGACAATTTGTCTAGGTTAGAGAATGTTCTTGATGACCCACTACCTATTGATGATTGCTTTCCTGATGAACAACTAAATGTCATAAATGCTTCTCGTACTGCTCCATGGTATGCTGATTATGCTAATTACATTGTTGCTAAATTTATACCACCTAGTTTCACATACCAGCAAAAGAAAAAGTTTTTCTATGATTTAAAACATTACTTCTGGGATGACCCACATCTTTATAAAGAAGGAGTAGATGGTGTTATTAGACGTTGTATACCTGAGCATGAACAGGAATAGATCCTACGCAAGTGTCACTCCGAGGCTTATGGAGGACACCACGCTGGAGATAGAACTGCACATAAGGTATTGCAATCCGGTTTTTATTGGCCTACTCTCTTCAAGGATGCTCGTAAGTTTGTCTTGTCTTGTGATGAGTGTCAGAGAATTGTTAATATTAGTAGACGTCAGGAAATACCTATGAATTATTCACTTGTTATTGAACCATTTGATGTTTGGGGCTTTGATTATATGGGACCATTTCCTTCCTCTAATGGGTATACACATATTTTAGGAATTGTTGATTACGCTACTGAGTGGGTAGAAGCTATTCCAACTAGTAGTGCTGATCATAACACCTCTATTAAGATGCTTAAAGAAGTTATTTTTCCGAGGTTTGGAGTCCCTAGATATTTAATGACTGATGGTGGTTCACATTTTATTCATGGTGCTTTTCGTAAAATGCTTGCTAAGTATGATGTTAATCATAGAATTGCGTCTCCTTATCACCCACAGTCTAGTGGTCAAGTAGAATTGAGTAATAGAGAGCTCAAATTAATTTTGCAAAAGACTGTTAATAGATCTAGAAAGAATTGGTCCAAGAAACTTGATGATGCATTATGGGCCTATAGAACTGTATATAAAAATCCTATGGGTATGTCTCCGTATAAAATGCTTTATGGAAAAGCATGTCATTTACCTCTCGAACTAGAACATAAGGCATATTGGGCTATTAAAGAGCTCAATTATGATTTCAAACATGCCGGTGAGAAGAGGTTATTTGACATTAGCTCACTTGATGAATGGAGAACCCAAGCCTATGAGAATGCCAAACTGTTTGAAGAAAAAGTTAAAAGATGGCATGACAAAAAGATACAAAAGCATGAGTTTAATGTAGGTGATTATGTGTTGCTATTCAACTCTCGTTTAAGATTTTTTGCAGGAAAGCTTCTCTCTGAATGGGAAGGTCCTTACGTTATCGAGGAGGTCTATCGTTCCGGTGCCATAAAAATGAACAACTTCGAAGGCACAAATCCGAAGGTGGTGAACGGTCAAAGAATCAAACATTATATCTCAGGTAATCCTATAAATGTTGAAACTAATATTATTGAAACCGTAACCCCGGAGGAATACATAAGGGACACTCTCCAGAACGTTTCAGACTCTGAAAAGGAATAGGTATGTGGTACTATAAGTAAACCGACTCCAAAACAGTTCTAATGGCAATTTTTCTCCGTTTTGGAATATTTAAGAAAATAGGAAAATAAGAAGCAGTCTGGGAAGTACACGAGGCTTCCACGAGGGTGGGAGGCGCGCCCTACCCCCTGGGCGCGCCCCCTGCCTCGTGGGCACCTCGTGCGCTCTCCGGACTCCGTTTTCTTGCACGATACTTCTTTTGGTTGGTAAAAATTCATTATATAATCTCCCGAAGGTTTTGACCACCGTATCACGCAATTATCCTCTGTTCTTGTTTCAAGCTGTTTTCTGTCAGGGTTGTCAAGGCCAGGCATCATGTCGTCCCCTCCTCTAACAATGGTGACAATGATGCTTGGCTAGTGAAGATAGATCTGAAGAGGGAAGAACCCATGGAGATCAACAAGGATGAAGGGATCAAGAAGGCCACAGAGGACCAAGTTCCGGCAGCAGAAGACAACCTTCAACTTGATCACAATCTTCTTACCCCAATTGAGATCGAAGCTTTCAAGATGATTGAGTTAGCTTGTATAAAAAACAAGTATCTCACACGTGAAAATATTTTTTTGAAGGAGCATATCATCGCACTCAAGGGCATTATCCGCAAATTGGAGGACCTCCTACGCTCGATGTGCGACTATCCATCATCACCTCTATCTCCTTCATCCACAAAAGAGACATAATCACATGGGTATGGGCACTCCCCTTGGCAGCTGCCAAGCTTGGGGGAGGTGCCCCGGTACCATCACACTCCTCTCTTTACCGTTTTTCTTAGTTCGATCCTTTTGGTAATATCTTGATCTAGTAGAATAAAGTTTTAGTATGATCTAGTTGTGAGTTTTGCTTTATGATCCCTCTATGTAATCGAGTCCGTGAGCTATATAATAAATATTAGTGTTGAGTCAAGGGCTTGATTATCTTGCTATGATCTTGAGTGAATAAAAGAAAGAGAAAGAATAAAAAGAATAAAAAGGATCATATTGATCTTATGGAGAGTAATGACTTCACATATAAAGAGTATGATGATTAAAAGTTGTTGAGAGTTGACAAACATAGTTTTGGTCATCGTTGCAATTAATAGGAAGTAATAAAGAAAGAGAGTTTCACATATAAATATACTATCTTGGACATCTTTTATGATTGTGAGCACTCATTAAAATATGACATGCTAAAGAGTTGATGTTGGACAAGGAAGACAACGTAATGGGTTATGTTTTTTTATATCCGAAATAAAGTATATTGTCATGGATCATCCAACATGTTGAGCTTGCCTTTCTCCCTCATGCTAGCCAATTCTTTGCACCAAGTAGAGATACTACTTGTGCTTCCAATGCCCTTAAAACCCAGTTTTGCCATGAGAGTACACCATATCTACCTATGGATTGAGTAAGATCCTTCAAGTAAGTTGTCATTGTTGCATGCAATAAAAATTGCTCTCTAAATATGTATGACTTATTAGTGGGGAGAAAATAAGCTTTATACGATCTTGTGATGTGGAAGAAATAAAAGCGACGGACTGCATAATAAAGGTCCATATCACAAGTGGCAATATAAAGTGACGTTCTTTCGCATTAAGATTTCGTGCATCCAACCCCAAAACCACATGACAACCTATGCTTCCCTCTGCGAAGGGCCTATCTTTTACTCTTATCTTCTACCCTTATGCAAGAGTCATGGTGATCTTCACCTTTCCTTTTTACATTTTATCCTTTGGCAAGCACAGTGTGTTGGAAAGATCCTGATATATATATCTAATTGGATGTAAGTTAGCATGAGCTATTATTGTTGACATTACCCTCGAGGTAAAAGGTTGGGAGAAGAAACTATAAGCCCCTATCTTTCTCTGTGTCCAATTAAAACTCTGTAACCACAAGTATTGCGTGAGTGTTAGCATTTGTGAAAGACAAATGATAGTTGAGTATGTGGACTTGCTGAAAAGCTCTTACATAGACTCTTTCTGATATTATGATAAATTGCAATTGCTTCAATGACTGAGATTATAGTTTGTTGGTTCTCAATGAAGTTTCTGACTCATACTTGACATTGTGAACAGATTATTACTTGAGCATAAGAAGCCATATGACAGTATCCATAGATGTTGCTGTTATAGGAATGATCATGATGCCCTCATGTCCGTATTTTATTTTATCGACATCTCTATCTCTAAACATGTGGACATATTTATCGTTATCGACTTCCGCTTGAGGACAAGCGAGGTCTAAGCTTGGGGGAGTTGATAGATCCATTTTGCATCATGCTTTTATATTGATATTTACTGCATTATGGGCTGTTATTACACGTTATGTCACAATACTTATGCCTATTCTCTCTTATTTTACTAGGTTTACATGAAGAGGGAGAATGCCGGCAACTGGAATTCTGGGCTGGAAAAGGAGCAAATATTAGAGAGCTATTTTGCACAGCTCCAAAAGTTCAGAAACCTCACGAAAGTCATTTTTGGAATTAATAAAAAATACTGAGCGAAGAAACTGCCAGAGGGGGGCCACACCCTGGCCACGAGGGTGGGAGGCGCGCCCTACCCCCTGGGCGCGCCCCCTGCCTCGTGGGCCCTCTAGCAGGCCTCCGGTGCCCATCTTCTGCTATATGAAGTCTTTCGTCCGAGAAAAAATCACAAGCAAGCTTTCGGGAAGAAACTCCGCCGCCACGAGGCGGAACCTTGGCGGAACCAATCTAGGGCTCCGACGGAGCTGTTCTGCCGGGGAAACTTCCCTCCGGGAGGGGGCAATCATCGCCATCGTCATCACCAACGATCCTCTCATCGGGAGGGGGTCAATCTCCATCAACGTCTTCACCAGCACCATCTCCTCTCAAACCCTAGTTCATCTCTTGTGTCCAATCTTTGTATCAAAACCACAGATTGGTACCTGTAGGTTGCTAGTAGTGTTGATTATGCCTTGTAGTTGATGCTAGTTGGTTTACTTGGTGGAAGATCATATGTTCAGATCTATTATGCATATTAATACCCCTCTGATTATGAACATGAATATGCTTTGTGAGTAGTTACATTTGTTCCTGAGGACATGGGAGAAGTCTTGCTATAAGTAGTCATGTGAATTTGGTATTCGTTCGATATTTTGATGAGATGTATGTTGTCTTTCCTCTAGTGGTGTTATGTGAACGTCGACTACATGACACTTCACCATTGTTTGGGCCTAGAGGAAGGCATTAGGAAGTAATACTTAGATGATGGGTTGCTAGAGTGACAGAAGCTTAAACCCTAGTTTATGCGTTGCTTCATAAGGGGCTGATTTGGATCCATATGTTTCATGCTATGGTTAGGTTTACCTTAATACTTCTTTTGTAGTTGCGGATGCTTGCAATAGGAGTTAATCATAAGTGGGATGCTTGTCCAAGTAAGGACATCACGCAAGCACCGGTCCACCCACATATCAAATTATCAAAGTACCGAACGCGAATCATATGAACATGATGAAAACTAGCTTGACGATAATTCCCATGTGTCCTCGGGAGCGCTTTTCTCTATATAATTGTTTGTCCAGGCTTGTCCTTTGCTACAAAAAGGATTGGGCCATCTTGCTGCACTTTATTTACACTTGTTACTTGCTACCCGTTACAAATTATCTTATCACAAAACTATCTGTTACCTATAATTTCAGTGCCTGCAGAGAATACCTTGCTGAAAACCGCTTGTCATTTCCTTCTGCTCCTCGTTGGGTTCGACACTCTTACTTATCGAAAGGACTATGATAGATCCCCTATACTTGTGGGTCATCAACAGTGGAGCAGTACCTCGGGCTCCATCTCCAGGCGCCTAAGATATTCTTCCCCTCCTCCGACAACCAAGTCAGCCGGAGCATCCTCACCGGCCAACCCAATCACGCTGAGATCGACATGGCTTCCCCAAAGAGGTTGTCCACTTCTTGTGGTTTGACATAATCTCACCATGCTTCTTTGCATCCTATGATCTTCCAATTCTTGTGAACCAAACACCCAGATTGGCAGAAATCTTGTGTTTTTAAATTCTCTGTTTTGCACGTGCATTCCTATCCTATTCCTGTCTATTTCCTATCCCTGCATTGTTAGAATCCTCAAATTCAAAGAAGCCCTTACACAATTACTTCTGCTACAGATATGTGTCAAAGAAAACCTTGTGTGGTTTGTCCTGCTCCTGCGGTGCTGTGTTCCACCCCAGCTCAGCTGCTCCATGACGGAAGGGTTCACCACAGCAGGGATCCGCTCTCCAGACTGTCTTTCGCCGCCTCAGATCTTCTTCCCCGCTGCCGGCAGCCACGACAACTGCATTACCATCATCAACTGAGCAGATGACCTTGAGGACTACACGAGTCCGCAAGAGAGGTCGCACTCTTCCGTGTCTGCTTACGTTATGCATCGCTTAATATGATGACATGCTACTTTATCGTTGTGTTCACCTATTAGACTCCGAGTCAGGTCCAAACTTATGCTGAAACTTGAGTTTTTAATGGTTGTGGGGTACATATTGGGGCAGCAATCATTACTATCTGTCTACTATCTAGTTAATCTCGGGTGTCTAGTATGAGTTTCATGTTGGGTGCAAACAAACATTAAAGGAGCCATTATCTGTATTTTTTAACTAAAGCTATTATCTGCCTGCTATCATTGGTTTTGGGTCTATCCACAGTTTGCTACCATCACTCTGGATTTGTGCATGCACTCCTTACATAATCTCACTATGTTTTATTCCTATGCATGTCAGTTATTGTACACAATGGAACTGAACATGTAGAGTAAAAGAGACGAGCCTTGCGTGGCAATAAAATTTCATGCAGACGTCGCTCCATGGTGGGCGCAAAGGCAGCCCCCCTCCACCCATTTCGGATTGTAATCAAGAGGAAGATAACTGTTCTGAGGGGGATTCAGAAGCAGAAGACCACTCCTATTTACCCCATGAGGTCTTCGCTCTAACTTGGCATGCTGATGTTGGTAATATCATGCATATGGTGCCTTGCATTGCTTACTGTATACATCAAAGATGTCATCTGCTTAGTTTAGACATGCTTTGTGTCAATGCCATCTGTTTAGTTTCTTTATCGTATATGTGAATCATGCAATGCCATCTTGTTTAGCCAGGCATCATATATGTGAATTTTGCAATGCCACCCTGGTTAGCTAGTCATCTTATATGTGAATTATATCATGACATCATTTTTTTACTACGTGTTAAATTTGTCAACAATTTTAGTACATTCAATTACTCTTCCTGTGCATCAGCCATTCCGCACGGTCATGGAAAAATCTAGAGTGGAAACAAGGTCTTCAGAGCAGACAATGCTATCTGACGAAGCGCATGTCTTGCTGGTTACAGATAGCTCCTCAGAGGAGGATTCAGAGACAGATGACCAGTCCTATTTCCCCCCGAGGTGCATGCTCTAACTTGGCAGGGTTATGTTTCTCATATCGTGTGTATGGTATTTTGCATTGCTATGTCATTTGCTTAGTTTAGACATGCTTTGTGTGAATGCCACCTGTTTAGTGTCTAATTACCATATATGTGAATTATGCAATGCCATCTTGTTGCAAGACATTATATATGTGAATTATGCAATGCTATCTTGTTGCAAGGCATTATATATGTGAATTATGCAATGCCATGCTGTTTAGCCAAGCGTCATATATGTGAATTATATCATGCCGTCCTTTTTTTGTATTTCTCATTGCTTTTGTCGACAATGTTTGTATATTCAACTACTCTTCCTGTGCATCAGCCATTTGAATTGGTGATGGAGAAATCTGGAATGAAAACAAGGTCTTCAGAGTAGACAATGCTACCTGCTGAAGCAGATATCTTGCTGGTTACAGATAGCTCTTCAGAGGAGGATTCAGAGGCAGATGACCAGTCCTATTATCCCCCTAAGGTGTATGCTCAAACTTGGCAGGGTTATATTACTCATATCATGCATATGTTGTATTGCAATGCTTAGTTTTTACATCATATACACGATATTGAATGCCATCTCCTTAGTTGACACATCATATATGCGATTGCCCTCTGCTCACTTCCTTAGTATATAAATCATATATTTGAATTAGATCATGCCATGATGTTTACATAGACAGCATGTATCTGAATTATGGCATGCCAACCCATTTTCTAAAGACATAATATAGTTATATCATCTCATCCTGTTCACATAGTCATCATATTTTGAATTATGTCATTCTATCCGTGAATTATATCATGCCATCATGTTTCCATCGACGGCATGTTTGTGATTTATGGCATGCCAACCACTTTAATAGACACATCGTATAGTTATATCATGTCATCCTGTTTACATAGTAATCATATTTTGAAGTATGTCATTCTATCATGTTTAGTTAGCCATCATACATGTGAAATTGTGTCATGCTATCCTGTTTAATTAGCCATCATATATGTGAAATTATGTCCTGCTATTCTGTTTGGTTAGACAACATAAATGTGAATTATTTCATGCCCTGTTTTCTTCCCTACTATCCATTGCACCTGTCTATCTTACAATGTCTGTACATTCAATTACTTTCCTTGTTTATCAGCCACTTCAATTGGAGGGGGTGATGGCAGTATCTGTGGGAGTGAAAACACGGTCTTCAGAAAAGATCGTGCTACCTGTCATTGGAGATAGAACCACGGTTGTACTTGCCCAAGAACCAGCCCCACCACACATAACCCAGACTCACGCAGATTGTACCCCTACCCAGTTGGACAGAGAACCAGTTACACCCCTTCTAACTCCAACCCCAGCAGATAGTAACCCAGTTCCCATTGACACAACACCGTCTCGACCATAGAGCACCCAAACACGAGCAGTTAGTAAGGCAATTGCAGTGCCCAAAGCACGCGGACCACCACTCTGAACCCCAAGTCCATGCTTAAAGCAGAAGAAGAATTGTTCTCACGTCAGGTTCCGTAGCTATGGTTCATACTACTTTGCTCTTGCATCACTTTATTTACTCATACCAACTAATTTCAAATTTGAAGGATGCAATTGAAACTCCAATGGCGCAACAGGTATGTTTTAAACTTGTTTCTTTAACGTGTTTGCTGTTGTAACTTGCTCTATGTTGATTTCAGTTTCAATTGAATAAACAGTTATGTTCTCATGCCATGCACATTACAAGTGTTGTTATTGCTGTGTAGTTTCCCACACTTATATTCTGTCTATGCTGCTTTGTCTTAAATAGATATGATTCAAACTGTATCTATCTCGATTTGGCAACATAAACTAGAATGATATAGACCATATAGTGACCATACTACATAGATATATGTTTGTTTCATGCTGTTATCCTGTCCACCTTACTACTGAACTGGTTTACCAAAATGAGTTTCATATACTACATTGTAAACCTGTGATGTGTTTGTTTGTTTCTCTTTTAGAACGCGGATAAAATATCGGAGAAGAGTACCCCGTTATGCAATGGTAAAGGAAGTAATGCAGATAAGGTTCAAGATAGTGAGACATCCCTGTTGGTCTCCAAGAAAGCTAATAAAAACTATATTGAAGACACTGAGACAACCCCAAAGTCCTGTCTTGATGTAGTGTTCGAGTTACTGGCTACTACTGGTGGCACCAGCTCTTCGAACTCGCTGCCTGAATCAGTTCGGCTTCTTGAGTCTCAACTTCAAGTTGAAAGACATCGATCAGATGTTATGCGACAGGAAGCCGAAGGACTGAGGAAGTCCCTGCAAAATTCAGATGTATACTTCCTGGTGCAACAACAAGTGCTGGAGGATTTAAGCGCCAAACAAGAGAAAGCTAATAAGCTTGCTAAGCATCTTGCCAGCATTATGGGTACCCAGGATATTGTTTCTTGAGCTCTTCTGAAGTGGTTTCAGTTCCAGACTTGTTTTGCTGCGGCGTTTATATGCTGCTTTGTTCCCTATATTTGCACTGGTGGCGAACTTTGATGCCCAGTGGATGTAATATGTGTAATAGCCGCGATAGCCTAGCGTAAGTTGCTTGCTTATTTATTTCCTTATTGTCTTGTTTATTTGTTTTCTTGTAGTCAGTGCAGTTCTTTTTCCGTGGTTTGCTAGTGGTCGCAATAACCTATTTTTTAAAACTAGGCCACATTAACCATGGGATACATATTTACTGTAGTTAACATGGGCCTCCTACGGGCCGTAGAAACAATGGGCCTTCTAAGGGCCGTAGAAACAATGGGCCTTGTACGGGGCATAGAAACAATGGGCCTTATACGGGCCGTAGACACAATGGGCCTTCTACGGGCCGTATCATCAATGGGCCTTCTACGGGCCGTATGATCGGTTGACCAAACATGGGCCAATAACAGACCACATTATGGCCGTAAATGGGCTAGGGTTGAAATCGTCCGTTCATGGGCCGACCATAACGGGCCGTCGTTAATCGGCCGTATTTGATGACGCTATGAAAATGGCCCAATGTATTAACGGGCCACAAATGGGCCGTCTGTAACCACGGGATGAATTTGGCCCACAAGCAGAAAATGACAGTAACGGGCCCAAAGTAAACGAATGCTGGAAATGAGCCCTGAGAAGGCCGAAAGATAACGTGGGCTGGAAACGGCCCAACAGAATAATTGGCCGTTAATGGGTATAAAGTGATACACTGTTCATTAAGGGCCAGTTTTACCACGGGCCGTTAATGGGCCGAGGGTTACTAAGGGCCTCATATGGGCTGAAAGACGTCATGGGCCATACATGGGCCGAAAGTTAAAATGGGCTGGAATTAAATTGGACGGCCCAGATGACGCTACTGGGCCTAATTCGGATAGGCCGTAACCGGGCCCTGGGTTAGCGGGCTGTAAATGGGCTATATGCGAATAAGCCGTTAACAGGCTTGCCGTGGGCCGACCCGCCACCTTTTGACCAAGTCAAACGGGTCGGCATTTTCACAGGAATGGGCCTCTGTTGGGCCGTGCCATGTGTCGACGTATCATAGGCGCTTTGGGTCCAATGAGTGGATGACATCTGTCCCAACGGCGAGTCGACACGTGTTTCCTCCAGCCAATGATGATTTTACACATGGAAAATCCCCATTGGTCGGGGCTGTTAACGGGTTATCGGATCCAAAACCGGACCCGATAGCTTAATGGCATTCCGTTACGGTGGATGCCACATGTCGGTCACCCTTGACGAAAGCACTTCTGTGACGCGCGATTTATCGTCATGGAAGTGGACACTTCTGTGATGATAATTTTGGCAATGTCATGGAACACTTCTATGACAACACAGGTATGACTATCTTGATTCTGTCATAAAATTGTCATGGATGTACATGCATGACAGAAAACGTGACCTACTGTGACAAACACGTATCATCACGGAAGTGTATTTTTTTGTAGTGACAGATAGGTGAAGTAGCAAACTTAGGATCACATTTCATTCTAGCATTCTGAGATTTTTCTTTATACTTGCATAATAATTTCTCTAGATCATCTCTATCATTGCAAGCAAGAATATCTCTAGTTGCTTCTTCACTCATAACATAACCTTCCGGTACCTTAGGCATTTCATATCTAGGAAGGCTAGTTCTAGCAGGTATTTCAGGAGTTTCAGTTTCAAGCTCATCATCAGATTCAACAACATCATGTTGTATAACTCTAGCAATTTGTTTATCAACAAAATCACCAAGTGGCACATCATCATTATCAAGCAAGGTACTAGCATCATCATAAGAATCATTCATAGTAGAAGCAGCATCATCAATAACTTGCGACATATCAGGATTAATAGCATGTGGTGGTGTTGCAAGTTTACTCATAACAGAGGGTGAATCTAAAGCAGAACTGGATGGCAATTTCTTACCTCCCCTCATACTTGAGGGAAATATCTTCGGTTTAGGATCCTTCAGATTCTTCATAGTGATAATATGATAATAATCCCAAGTGACTCAACAAATATAGCTATGCTCCCCAGCAACAGCGCCAGAAAAAGGTCTTGGTAACCCACAAGTATAGGGGATCGCAGCAGTTTTCGAGGGTAGAGTATTCGACCCAAATTTATAGATTCGACACATGGGGAGCCAAAGAATATTTGAAGGTATTAGCAGCTGAGTTGTCAATTCAACCACACCTGGAGATTAATTATCTACAGCAAAGTGATCAGTAGCAAAGTAGTTTGATAGTTTTGATAGTAGTGACAGCAGCAACGGTAATAGTAACAGTGATAGCCGTAATTTGTAGCAAGTGTAATAGTCATGATAGCAATAATAACGCAGCAGTATCAATATAGATAAATTCGTAGGCATTGAATCGGTGACTTGTTGGATGATATTCATCATGTGACAGTATAACCTAGGGCGATACGACACTAGCTCCAGTTCATCGATATAATGTAGGCTTTTATTCCGTAAATAGTCATACGTGCTTTATTAAAAGAACTTGCATGACATCTTTTGTCCTACCCTCCCGTGGCAGCGGGATCCATATTGGAAACTAAGGGATATTATGGCCTCCTTTTAATAGAGAATCGGAACAAAGCATTAACACGCAGTGAATACATGAACTCCTCAAACTACGGTCATCGCTGAGAGTGGGCCCGGTTGTTGTCATTCCGGGATTGTCGGATCATAACCGTAGTAGGTGAATATAACTTGCAAGATCGGATCTAAAACATGGATACAATGATGAATTCACAAATGGTTCAGATCTGAGTACATGGCACCCGAGCCCAAAGTGACAATCATTAAGCATAACAAAGTAATAGCAACATCAATCTAAGAACATAGTGGATACTAGGGATCGGGCTGTAACAAAACTAACTCGATTACATGATGAATCTCATCCAACTCCTCACCGACTAGCGAGCTTACGAAGGAATTACTCAGTCCCGGTGGGGAGCATCATGGAGATTGGTTGGTGATGACGAAGAACGAAGATCCCCCTCTCCGGAGCTCCAAACGGACTCCAGATCTGCCCTCCCGAGGAAGAACAGGGCTTGGCGACACCTCCGCCTCGTGGATTGCGATAATTCTTTCTCCCCAATTTTTTCTGTAATAATGTGATTTTATAGTATCAGTGGGGTCATCTGCGGGGCCACCAGGTGGGTACAACCCACCTGGGCGCGCCCTGGTGGGTTGTGCCCACCCAGGTGCCCCTGTCTGGTGGGTCTTGGCTCCAAAAATTCTTATTATTGATATAAAAAATCCTCGCAAAGTTTTGGTCCATTCCGAGAACTTTCATTTCTGCACAAAAACAACACCATGGTAGTTTTGCTGAAAACAGCGTCAGTCCGGGGTTAGCTTCATCCAAATCATGCAAATTAGAGCCCAACACAAGAGTAAAAGCGTGAGAAAAAGTAGATACGTTGGAGACGTATCAATTAGTCACATGGCAATGTGAACTAATCACATAAAGATGTGAACTATTGGTGTTAAATCACATGACGATGTTAACTAGATTATTGACTCTAGTGCAAATGGGAGACTGAAGGAAATATTCCCTAGAGGAAATAATAAAGTTGGTATTTATATTTCCTTATATCATGATAAATGTTTATTATTCATGCTAGAATGGTATTAACCGGAAACTTGGTGCATGTGTGAATACATAGACAAACAGAGTGTCCCTAGTATGCCTCTACTTGACTAGGTCGTTAATCAAAGATGGTTAAGTTTCCCGACCATAGACATGTGTTGTGTCATTTGATGAACGGGATCACATCATTAGAGAATGATGTGATGGACAAGACCCATCCGTTATCTTAGCTTTAATGATCGTTTAGTTTTATTGCTATTGCTTTCATCATGACTTATACACGTTCCTCTGACTATGAGATTATGCAACTCCCGAATACCGAGGAACACCTTGTGTGCTATCAAACGTCACAACGTAACTGAGTGATTATAAAGATGTTCTACAGGTGTCTCTGATGGTGTTTGTTGATTTGGCATAGATCGAGATTAGGATTTGTCACTCCGTGTATCAGAGAGGTATCTCTGGGCCCTCTCGGTAATGCACATCACTATAAGCCTTGCAAGCAATGTGACTAATGAGTTAGTTGTGGTATGATTCATTACGGAACGAGTAAAGAGACTTGCCGATAACGAGATTGAACTAGGTATGTTGATACCGACGATCAAATCTCGGGCAAGTAACATACCGATGACAAAGGGAACAACGTATGTTTTTATGCGGTTTGACCAATAAAGATCTTCGTAGAATATGTAGGAGCCAATATGAGCATCCAGGTTCCGCTATTGGTTATTGATATGTCTCCAATGTATCTACTTTTTCTCACGCTATTCCTCTTGTTTGGGACTCTAATTTGCATGATTTGGATGAAACTAACCCTGGACTGACGCTGTTTTCAGCAGAACTACCATGGTGTTGTTTTTGTGTAGAAATAAAAGTTCTCATAATGGAACGAAACTTTGCGAGGATATTTTATAGCAATAATAAGAATTTTTGGAGCCAAGACCCACCAGAGAGGGGCCCCTGGGTGGCACAACCCACCAGGGCGCGCCCCCTCTCCTGGCGCGCCCAGGTGGGTTGTACCCACCTGGTGGCCCCGCTGATGACCCCCTGATACTATAAAATCACATTATTCCAGAAAAAAGAGGGACAAAGAATTATCGCGATCCACGAGACGGAGCCACCGCCAAGCCCTCTTCTTCCTCGGGAGGGCAGGTCTCGAGTCCATTTGGGGCTCCGGAGAGGGGGATCTTCATTATTTGTCATCACCAACCCATCTCCATCGCCAATTCCATGATGCTCCCCACCGGGAGTGAGTAATTCCTTTATAGGCTCGCTGGTCGGTGAGGAGTTGGATGAGATTCATCATGTAATCGAGTTAGTTTTGTTAGGGCCTGATCCCTGGTATCCACTATGTTCCTAGATTGATGTTGCTATGACTTTGCTATGCTTAATGCTTGTCACTTTGGGCCCGGGTGCCATGAACTCAGATCTGAACCGTTTATGAATTCATCATTATATCCATGTGTTAGATCGGATCTTGCAAGTTATAGTCACCTACTACGTGTTGTGATCCGACAACCACGGAGTGACAACAACCGGGCGAACTCTCGGTGATGATCGTAGTTTGAGGAGTTCATGTATTCACTATGTGTTAATGCTTTGTTTCAGTTCTCTATTAAAAGGAGGCCTTAATATCCCTTAGGTTCCAATATGGACCCCGCTGCCACGGGAGGGTAGGACAAAAGATGTCATGCAAGTTCTTTTAATAAAGCATGTATGACTATTTACGGAATACATGCCTACATTATATCGATGAACTAGAGCTAGTGCCGTATCGCCCTAGGTTATAACTGTCACATGATGAATATCATCCAACAAGTCACCGATCCAATGCCTACGAATTTATCCTTATTGATCTTGCTGCATTACTATTGCTATCATCACTGTTACACTTGCTCAAATTACTGCTATCACTATTACTGTTACCGTTGCTGTTGTCACTACTATCAAAACTATCAAACTACTTTGCTACTGATCACTTTGCTGCAGACAATTAGTCTCCAGGTGTGGTTGAACTGACAACTCAGCTGCTAATACCTTCAAATATTCTTTGGCTCCCCTTGTGTTGAATCTATAAATTTGGGTTAAATACTTACCCTCGAAAACTCTTGCGATCCCCTATACTTGTGGGTTATCAAGACCTTTTTCTGGCGCCGTTGCCAGGGAGCATAGCTATATTTGTTGAGTCACTTTGGATTATTGTCATATTATCACTATGAAGAATCTGAAGGATCCTAAACCGTAGATATTTCCCTAAAGTACGAGGGGGGGGGGTAAGAAACTTCCATCCAGTTCTACTTTAGATTCACCTTCTGTTATGAGTATACTTGCAACACCACCACATGCTATGAATTCCAATATGTCGCAAGTTATTGATGATGCTACTTCTACTATGAATGATGCTTACGATGATGCTAGTACCTTGCTTGATAATGATGATGTGCCACTGGGTGATTTTCTTGATAAACAAATTGCTAGAGTTATACAACAAGATGTTGTTGAATCTGATGATGTGCTTGAAACTAAAACTCCTGAAACACCTGCTAGAACTAGCCTTCCTAGATATGAATTGCCTAAGGTACCAGAAGGTTATGTTATGAGTGAAGAAGCAACTAGAGATATTCTTGCTTGCAATGATAGAGATGATCTAGAGAAATTACCATGCAAGTATAAGGAAAAATCTCAGAATGCTAGAATGAAATGTGATCCTAAGTTTGCTGCTTGACCTATCTGTATTGCTGATAAGGATTATGAAATCTCTGTCGACCCAGAGTTAATTACTTTGGTTGAATCTGATCCTTTCCATGGTTATGAAACTGAAACTGTTATGGCACATCTTACTAAGTTGAATGATATAGCCACCCTTTTTACTCATGATGAGAAGACTCGCTATTACTTTATTCCCAAATTATTTCCTTTCTCATTAAAGGGTGATGCTAAAGCTTGGTACAATACTCTTACTCCTGGTTGTGTGCGTAGTCCCCAGGGTATGATTTATTACTTCTCTGAAAAATATTTTCCTGCTCATATGGAACAAGGTGCCTTATAGGAAATATTTAACTTTGTGCAAACTAAAGAAGAGAGTCTCCCACAAGCTTGGGGGAGGCTTTTCAAATTACTTAATGCTTTGCCTGATCATCCTCTTAAGAAAAATGAAATACTTGATATCTTCTATAATGGACTAATCGATGCTTCTAGGGACTTCCTAGATAGTTGTGCCGGTTGTGTTTTCAGGGAACAAACTATTGCTCAAGCTGAGGAATTATTGAATAACATATTGAAAAATTATGATGATTGGACTATTCCTGAACCACCGCCTAAACCCACTCCGAAGAAGAGGGGTATATTATATCTTAGTCCCGAAGATATGCAAGAGGCAAAGAAATCTATGAACGAAAAAGGTATTAAAGCTGAGGATGTTAAAAATCTACCTCTTATTGAAGAAATACATGGGCTTAATACACCACCATTTCCTAAGGTGGTAGAGGTAAATTCTCTTATGAAGTTCAATGAAAATGATAATCCTCACAATATTCATCCTAGTCAATGCCTTTATGAGTTTGAAAACTACATTACAAAACAACATCACTTCAATGCAAATGTTATGAAACAGTTGAAATATAATTCTGATATGATTGCTCGCTTGAGTGACTTGTTATTTAGAATCTCAAATGATGTTAGAGGTGTTGGAAAACATGCTTCTATGGTTCAAATTCAGTTAGAACAAGTTGCTAAATCACTAAGAGAATTACTTGATGAAATGAACCGTAATATGCATGACTTTGCTGTTAGAGTTGCAACTAGAGGAGGTAAAATGACTCAGGAACCACTTCATCCTAAGGGACACCCAAAAAGAATTATATAAGATTCACAAAGAGCTAACACTAGTGCACCTAGTCCTTCTAAAAAGAAGAAGAAAAAGAAAAATGATAGGACTTTGCATACTTCCAGTGAACCTGAAATAGAAAAACCTCCTAATAATGAAAATGAAACTTCTATCTCTGATGCTGAAACTCAATCTGGTAATGAACACTCACCTAGTGATAATGAAAAAGATAATGATGAGGTGCATGAAGACACTCAACCAAATAATGAAAAAGAACCAGATAATCATGTTGAGATAGAACCACATGTTGATCTTGATAACCCACAACCTAAGAATAAAAGGTATGATAAAAGGGACTTCATTGCTAGAAAACACGGTAAAGAAAGACAACCGTGGGTTCAAAAACCTATGCCTTTTCCACCCAAGTCAACTAAAAAGAATGATGATGAAGAATTTGACCGCTTTGCTGAAATGCTGAGGCCAGTCTTTTTGCATACTCGCTTGACCGATATCCTTAAAATGCCTCCTTATGCAAAGTATATGAAAGACATCATCACAAATAAGAGAAAAATATCGGAATATGAAATATCCACTATGCTTGCTAATTACACTTTTAAAGATGGAGTACCTAAAAAACTTGGAGATCTGGGAATACCAACTATACCTTGCTCTATCAAAAAGAATTATGTGAAAACCGCTTTGTGTGATATAGGAGCTGGTGTTAGTGTTATGCCTTTCTCTTTATATAAAAGACTTGACTTGAATAAACTCACACCTACTGAAATATCTTTGCAAATGGGTGACAAATCAACTGCCATACTAATCGGTATATGTGAGGATGTGCCCGTTGTTGTTGCTAATGTTACTATTTTGATTGACTTTGTTATACTTGAGATGCCCGAGGACGACAATATGCCGATTATCCTTGGTAGAACCTTCTTGAATATTGCAGGGGCTGTTATGGATTGCAATAAAAGCAAGTTGACTTTTCATATTAACGGTAATGAGCATACGGTGCACTTTCCGAAGAAACAATTCCAAGTGAATGGTACTAATGTTATTGAAAAATCTCCGACAATCACTATTCACTACAAAAAAAACACATCCTAACATTTTGGGCCGAACAAATTTTTTTCCTGTCATAATTATGACACTTCTATGACGATAATTGTGACAAAACCCGGTATCATCATAGATGTGGTGGGGTCCTACCCCTATGACAAAAAATCATGACAGAAAATGGGCGTTTCGTCCTGGGCGGGCCGGAGACGCAGCTGCATGACATTCTTTGGGTCGTCCATGATGGAAAAAACCATGGTAGAAGCGAGGGTGCGGAAAATATCGGGGAGTTCCCGGTTACGGTGGGTGGTCGGGGGCCGAGCGATGCGCGTTTCTCTCGTATGTACGCGCGTGTGTGCAAGGCGTTGGGCTCTAACTGAACCCGAGCGAGGCGTTGGGCTCTAACTAAACCCGAGCGATTGCACTACAGGCTGCGCGTTACTAAACCCGAGCGATCAGTCGATCCCTTGCTGTTAACTAAACCCGAGTGATTCCTTCGCTACTGCTGCTAACTGAAGCCGATCGATGCTGCCTCTGGATGAATAGTG